>NC_085873.1:6725349-6730349 GCF_034702125.1 Engraulis encrasicolus
ATCTCCGCTTAAACTATGTCACTACCCTGGACACGCCTCTACCCAGGGCCGATGGATCTGCTCAAAGTTGATTGCTTCCCAACAAAGTGGGTGGACTTCCTTATTTCTTTGGAACTCAGAAATGATATTTGTATTGCTCCTGGCCTGACTGCCGAAGGTCACTGTGTGTGTTTCCTGTGCATCCAACAGTCCCAGAGCAATACCTGAGGCTGCTTTCACACAATAACTACTACTTTGATAATGCGGTTCACACCAGGCAGGGAGTGTTACAATGTAGCCCTACTTACAATACAGTGTCCCATTGATAAACAAACCAAAAAGTGTGAGCTATCTGAAAAGCAACTTTGAAACTTAAAGAAGAAATGAAACGAATATTAATTGTTGGAATTTTACAGTTTGTGCTGCAAAAGTTCCAAGCTTTATGATTAAAACAAGATATTGTGTGCGTAATAATTTATCCGGGAAGTCATTTTAAAACGTGCTCAAAATGAGCAATATTTTGTCCAGTAGTGCGAATTTATTGTCTTATGCGTGACGTCATAAGGTTGACACAGTCCAACTCCGAACCCACAAAGTTATAGTAGTCAATGGCGGCGTCTATGGCTAGTAAATCAAAGTGAAAATATTGTGTTCGTGGCGGTCCAAATGGTAGGCTACAGGTTGAATAAGTACAAGCTTCACTGAAGGCATCTCTCTGCACAAGTGTCTTTAAGTCAAAATTACTGGAACTGTTGTGTTGCTGACAAGGAGAAGGCAAAACAACGCTGATCGTGTAGGAGGCATCGGCTTTTGAAGTGACCTAGATCAATGTTGTGCTCCGGGCGTTTTCCACCCCTCCTGTTGTTTACCTTAAAAAATCTGGAGACCGTGGACATGGTTGGAAATACACTCCTAGGCTACCACAAGCAGTGTCTATGGATAGCAGGTGTGCCGACGGATACCTCTAGCTCGAGTGCGACGACGGGTGAGTCTGGCCGACAGCCACTTAGCAGGATAGCAGCATGCTAAAGATGCTATTCCTCTCTGCCATTGTAGCACCCTAGTACTAAGGGTCCTCGGTCAATGCGCTGCGGGTCGAGGTGTTTCGTTACGACTCCATGGCCGTCGGTCGTGGAGTTATTGCTTTATATGCAACGAAATCGCCCCAGCATCCGAGCACGAACATCTGTGTTGTGTAGTTATGACTATCCATGGCCGGCGGTCGTGCAGTTCTTGTGTTATGAAACAACAGCCCCTAAGCACGAACATCTGTGTCAAAATATACCTACCGACTTCCAAATTGTCGCATAATGATGGGTATAACGCCATTGTTTATTAAGATTACATTAAAACCATGCTATTGAGCTACTTAAGCATACGTTTTTAAAGTAGCTGATAGTGCAATTTCGCTAGGTTTCAACATGTCAAAGACAGAGTGCAGCAGCCAAAGCATCGTCCCCCCCTTGTCACGTTGCCATAAACAAAAAAACAAGTAGCCTATGCCGCGCTGGTTGATCGATAAGTTGTCGGCATAATAATTGAGATAACGCCATTGTTTAATAAGATTTTAAAGCTGGCTTTCAAAGTGCCACTTCGGTTTCAACCTGTCAAAGACAGCGCGGAATGTCACATGATCTGAGAAACCGGCAGCTGGCTGGCACCCTAACATGCTCCCATATTTTCCAGTTTACCACAGCACATAGCCTACAGCCTACACTAATAGTGTCATATGATTGATAATATCTTAATAATGATCAGCGTGTAGCCTTCGTGTAGCCTAGTAGGAGCGCGGTGCTGTTTTGTGCCCGTCGATCCTGTGCCGAATATGGCATATCTTTCCAACCCATATGGCATATGGTGGTGTATCATCAAAGAAAAGTCTACTCGGCTTATTTGTGAGGCTTATATTCAACGTGAGTTTTTGTCACATAATGTTAGAGGTGTGTTCTTTCGACATGTCGATATTTGTATCTTAATGTTGGTTCCTTTATGAGATATGGGTCCTTCAAATGTATGATATTTCCGCAGCCAACGCAACGCAACCGCATGACGTCACGCCCCTGTAAATATTGTCGCACCAAAGGCACGGTTTTAAGTTGCCGTTTCAACAAGTTATGTCCGGAAAAATTATTTAAAGTTGGATTGATGTTTTAGAAATAGGCCCAATATTTAATGTGAATAATAGATGAATATTCGTTTCATTTCTTCTTTAAAAAAGTTCCACATTTGCCACAAGGCTTAATGTATTTTCCAAGATATGTCTTATTTGTAGTTTGAATATTACACGAATGTCCAATAGAAAACTCACGCAACCCTAATCAATAACGAGGATGTACGTACTGTAGGACAGAGGACAGAATACAGAGGAGAGGAAGTGCGGAGAAATGACTTGCACCCATGGGTATGGGTATGGGAAGGGAAGCAGGGGGGGGCAAAGGGGTCAGTTGCCCCGGGCCCAGGGAAAGAGGGGGCTCAGACTTGGGACTCCATTACATTGTAGGTATTGAGAGGGGGGCCCTTTTCAGATGATTTTGTCCCGGGCTCGGTCAAAGCTGTCAGCGGCCTTGGGTAACTCAGGCATGGGTAACGACAGTCTGAACCCACCCACACTGCCATCCACGGTCACACCACTGTGCTCCGCCTGCAAATAAGCACCCAGCGGTCCCCAAGTACAGCCATGCCACAGCACTTTCACACTACTACTACGGCATCGACAATGTGGTTCACACCAGGCAGGGAGTGTTACTACGCAGACTACTGTACATACAGGACGTTGTCACATCAGAAAACAAACCCAAAGTTGGCTAATCGGTTAATGCACAGCCTGAAGACACTTTGACACCAACTCACCAGACAGTAGAGGTGTTACTATGTGGCATACACACTGTACAGTAGACTGTAGACTGCAGTGTGGTCCACACTTTCACACTTTGGCAATGAAATATTTCACACAATTGTTTGAAATATATATACCGTATTTATGTCAAAGCACAACAGAGACAGTTGTCTGGTGTCTGGTGGCAATGCATTGTACCAGTATCCAGATCATTCTCTTACCTGATATTTGACCACTTGTCAAAATTCTTGGTCATTTAGGTGTTCATTTTGGTGTGGAACTTTTTTTAACTGACAGGTTAGGGTTTAGGGATGGGTTTTGGTCTAGACACAGTTTGACAAAGTATATCATAATCTAAATCTAAAATCCAAATATATTTTGATATCATATAAAAGCACTAGTGGAGAAATGTCAACCTTCACAATTTGTTGATGAGTGGACAAATGTGCGGATGGAGAATTGTTGGACATTCCATTGCGCAAAACTCTCCAGAACAGATTTTTTTTGCAACTAAACTCTTTTGACAAAAAGATGTTTTATTCCCATAATGCATTCATTTCAGCAATCTCCTTTATTCACTTTTCACAACCGTTTGAAGGTCATGGCTCACAGAATTCTGAATTCCTGAAACAGAGCCAAGTTCTTCCAGGGCCAACAGGGTCAACCTCTTTGTGCCATTAAGTGAGGTGTAATACAATGTCACCTAAAGTACTAGACTGATGTCTGGACACTAGACAAATACCTGGATGGATATCTGGATGTCTGCCAAATGACAGAACACTGACAGTGTAAAGTCACAAAGTGTAGCTCATTAATCAGACACACACACATAGACACACACACACACACACACACACACACACACACACACACACACACACACACACACACACACACACACACACACACACACACACACACACACACACACACACACACACACACACACACACACACACACACACACACACACAGGGATAGACTAAGACTTAAAATGGGCAGGGTATTTTTGCTTGGACACAACTAAATTGTGGACCAGTCCTTCTCAGAAAGTAAAAAAAAATCCAACAGCATCGCCCCCTGAGGACCATCACAAAATGCCCTGTATGCTAGATTACCAGTCCAGGCCTGAACATGCACACACGCAGGCACGCAGGCACGCAGGCACGCAGGCACGCACGAGCACACGCACGAGCACACGCACGCACACACACGCACACGCACACGCACATGCACACGCACAGACACACACAAATGACACAAAGGAGAGGTGTGACTTACTGCTCATCCCCGACCTTCTTAATCCACTCCACGTCACACTGGGCACAGGTGGCCGTCATGCCCTGAGAGAGAGACAGAGAGAGAGAGAGAGAGAGAGAGAGAGAGATTGAGAAAGAGAGAGACATGATCACTTTATCATTCTTTTCTTTATCACCTTACTTTGCTCAGTGAATTTCCATTTCAAATATTGGCTCGTTACGGCTTGATGTCTCAAAAATAGTGTTTGTATAAATCTGTTACCTTTTTTGTTTTTTATTAACACAATTTGGTTGTTATATACATCGTCGTAATGTTATAGCACTTTGGGAAGACTTCCTACATAAAAACGTCTCTGCAGCTATATCGACAAATATTGTTGACTTATAGGCTAGGGGTTCCCAACCTTTTCCAACTTGGGGCCCCACTTGAAATTTTCACAAATGCTCGGGGCCCACCTCCGGCCCAAATAAACAACACAACTGAAATATATAGTCAACAGCAACACACTTACACATATTATTTTCGATTTTTAGAAAACTATTTCAAGGCCCACTTGGAATACCTTCCAAGTAGCCACCTGTTTTTTAAATCCCTGTCATGGGCAAAGGCAGAAAACCTGAAAGTAAGCAAGAAAGAATGAGGCAAATATGTAAACTTTGCTATAGTTAGCTTGCCTTCATTATCACTTCTTCTCTGCCACTATTCTCAGGCCCTAGTAGTCGAAATGCGTTTTGAAAGAAGCACAATCGCATTAATATGGTCAAATTTTTGCTGGACTATTATATATTTTGGTACGTATCACAGGCGCAAGGACATAAATCAGGATATTATTCAGTTCATGCACAGTAGGCTCAGCATGTGTTATGCCCTACACGGCCCAAAGTTGCTCAAGCTCCTCTCTCTCATTGATGCTGGATAGAAAACA
>NC_085873.1:6755349-6767849 GCF_034702125.1 Engraulis encrasicolus
TCTTGAAATAGTCAGGGGGCTTTTTGACAAATCCCGTCCAAATGTCTCAGTACTACTACATGGGTGGATGTGGGCGCGTTCAGACAAGATTGTCCAAAAGTGTTGCTATTTCGTGTCACCAGCCCACTTTGCTGTCTGTAGTGTAGAGTAGTGCATGCTGTGATGTTTGAAAGTGAAGCCCACCTGGGAAACACCCATGGTCATTAAGACACAGCATTCCATTGCACAGGGCAAAATTGCATTTATGCTTCAGCCGCACAGGAGGGCAGCCCAAATGGAAGAAGAGAGCAGTGCGGCAGGGTACTATGCTCAGGGTACCTCAGTCAGGATGGGGGAGAGCACTACTTAAACTCCCCTGGAACCTGGAGGGTCAGGAAATTGAACCAACAACAACCCTTCGGCTGCAAGCCTGAGCCCCTAAGCACCCCAAAAGACTGTCCAAAAGTCACTACTTTATGTCAGCCAGCCACTTTCAAACAAGTGTAATGCACTAAATTCAGGACGATTTCTTGGACCTTCAAATGTCACCATAGGCCTACTTCACGGGTGGATACTCTCCTCTGAATGTTACCAAACCATATGACTGGACTGAAGTCAGTGGCCTTAGTCTGATAGTCTTTACTCTGATAGTCTTTTAGTCTAGTCTTTGTCTTTAGTCTGTCTTTAGTCATATATTTTTCTTGTGAAAATTGAAGCGAAAAATCAACATTGTAGTATCTACATATGATGTCACTCGATGTTTAACAGTCTATTTTATGATTTTGCTATCTATCTGCCTCACATTAGTCAACAAGCCAACATAACCTTGGTGGCAACATCAACAACATACCAAGAACACAAAGACAATACACATTATTGTACATTGCAGTAAACATATAGCACACACTTGACGAAACATATAGCACACACACAGCAAGGACTTGTAATACTTCCTGAAATAAGAATGACCTAATGGCCAATTATTATCAATATGTTTTTTTTTTGGTAAACTCTGTCAAGCCTGAAATCAGGCATGGAGCCTGAATACTATCAGCCCTGCACACAGCAAGCAACCTTACAGCAGTTCACATACAGTCTCTTTCTCTCTCTCTCTCTCTCTCTCACGCACGCACACACGCACGCACGCACGCACGCACGCACACACACACACACACACACACAAGGTTAAAGTCCTGGTAGGGTAGCATGCTGCACCAAAAAAAGAAAAAACGAAGAAAAATATTGCAATGCATTTAAGACACCAAATCGAGATCTTCTTGGGCGATAGCGTCCAAACGTCACCATTTTTCATAGCAGGATACTGTTGTTTTATGACCATATAACGACCATATAACTATATCCCCAGAAGGCCCCTATTTTATTGTTATGTCCATGGCAGAATATACTGCTGTAAGAGACTGAGCCAGCCACTTTGTCAGGCAGTCACTTGGCAAACAAGCCAAGAATTTGGGACTTGAACTTGTGATGTTATTTTTCAGTATATCATCCCAACACTACTGCACTAGGCCTATGTGTCTGCTATGTTATGGTAACATGCAGACAAGATTGTCCATAGCCTCTTTGCGCAGAGAGAGTCGCTGGCAGTCCTATTCATTATTTGCTTAAAAATACTCAACTACATCATAACACCATTGCTATGACATTACAAAGAGCCTGGCCCCTTGGGTAACAGATTAACACATTTCTGGTGACAATTCTGGTGACTGTAAGGTTATTACATAGGCTCTGTGCAAAGGGATTAAACTTTTTCAAATGTATTCGAACACATTGCATGAACACAGTAGGCAACACTCAGCTCATCGCTTTCAAACAAGCTTCAGTTCCATGCATTCGGAATTTCAAATCCAGATGCTCTTGGATAATGGCGTCCAAACATCACCATATTGTCATAGCTGGATACTGTTGCTACCGAACCATATGGCTATCCCCAAAATAGTCCATATCATGCCAGAATGCACGGCTGTGAGAGAACGAGACACTCAGTCAGCCAATCACTTTGGACTTTTGGGAAAATTGTGATGTTACTATTTAGGACATCATTCTAACACTATTACACCACATGTCTAGGATATGGTGTGTTATGGTGACATTCAGACAAAATTGCCCTTAAACTTTACTGTTTTAAATGTTGCACATAGTTTTAAGACATGCAGGCAGCTCAGTTCAGCATTCGCTTTCAAGCTTTAGTTCAAGCCTCATCCTTTGGGGAAACACCTGAGTCACACAGAGACAAAACGCTCCCCCAGACTGCTGTACGGCTGCCCAGACTGTTTTAGCAACAACACCTCATCGCACGACACACGCACGTGTACAGATACAGTAGAACTCTCACTTCTGCTCCCTAGCAACAAGAACTTCTTCGTCTCTCCTCCGCCCCTGTATTCATTGGTTCTCCTCCTGCCCACCACTTTTTTTCCCTGATCGCATCCACAAATTCAAGAGTCAGCAACGCTAACAGCACCTCTGTGCGCGCATCTATTTGTGCTCCTCACGCCCACGTTTGTGTTAGCACGCTAGGTTCTAGTGCTAGGTTAGCGTTAGCAAGTGTTAGTGCTAGTGACTGTTTTAGAGTATGCGGTGTTGTTATATCAAGAACAGGTGCTGTCGCTAAACAGATGGTGCTTAGGCTCTGTTAGCTGTTTTGTTAGCCTTTCGTGGTATTGAGGGTCCCTGTGTGTGTTTATAGACAAACACAGTATCTCTCTATACCTGTATACCTCCATCATCTCACCTCTTCTATTCTTTTCTTTTCTATTTATGTTCACTTTCTTGATCCCCTCTCCCTCCTCTCTCGCTCTCACCTCCCACTCTTCTTTTTTCCATTTTTTACACTCTCCAACTGTCATCTCATCTATCCTCTCCTCTCCTCTCACCCTTTCCTCCTCTCTTCTCTTGTCTTAATCTCGCTTCTCTTTGTCCCTCATTTGTCCTCTCCTCTTCTCTCCTCTCCTCCTTTTCCTCTCCCTCTTGCTCTCTTCCTTCCTCTCACATTTTCCACCTCTTTCCTCCTCTTTTCTAAACTCCTCTCATCATTTCCTTTCTTCTGTCATCCTCTCACCACTAATGCGTTCCCCTTTCCTCAAATCCTCCCCTCTCCTCCTCCCCTCCCATCTTCTTCCTGGTAGCTTCTCTCCTCCTCCCCTGCTCTTCACTGCTCACTCCCTCTCATTTGCTCTCATATCTTTCCCCTCCTCCTCCTCCTCCTCTTCTCCTCTCTCCTACTCGCAACTCCTCTCCTCTCTCCTGCTTTCATCTTTCTCTTTAATCCTATTTTCTCTCCCACCCTCTATTATTCTCTCCTTTCCTCCTCTCTGACCTCTCAAGTGTTACATACTATACAATAGCCCCCCATCCTTTCCTCCCCCACCCCCCTTTGTACTCTGTTACCCCCTCCTCTCCTCTCCTCTCCTCTTCTCTCCTCTCCTCTCCTCTCCTCTCCTCTCCTCTCCTCTCCTGTCCTCTCCTCTCCACTCCACTCTCCTCTTCCTCTCCTCTCCTCTCCTCTTCTCTCCTCTCCTCTCCTCTCCTCTCCTCTCCTCTCCTCTCCTGTCCTCTCCTCTCATCTCCGCTCTCCTCTTCTCTCCTCTCCTCTCTCCTCTCCTCTTCTCTCCTCTCCTCTCCTCTCCTCTTCTCTCCTCTCCTCTCCTCTCCTCTTCTCTCCTCTCCTCTTCTCTCCTCTCCTCTTCTCTTCTCTCCTCTCCTCTCCTCTTCTCTCCTCTCCTCTTCTCTCCTCTCCTCTTCTCTCCTCTTCTCTCCTCTCCTCTCCTCTCCTCTCCCCTCTCCTCGTCTCCTCTTCTCTCCTCTCCTCTTCTCTCCTCTCCTCTTCTCTCCTCTCCTCTCCTCTCCACTCCGCTCTCCTCTTCTCTCCTCTCCTCTTCTCTCCTCTCCTCTCCTCTCCACTCCGCTCTCCTCTTCTCTCCTCTCCTCTCCTCTCCTCTCCTCTGCTCTCCTCTCCTCTCCACTCCGCTCTCCTCTTCTCTCCTCCCTGTTCTCCTCTCCTCTCCTCTTTCTCGCCTCTCCTCTTCTATCCTCCATGCTCTCCTCTCCTGTCTTCCTCTTCTCTTCTCTCCTCTCCTCTCTTCTCCTCTCCTCTACTCCTCCCTTCACTCCTCTGCTCTCGTCTCCTCCCTGCTCTCCACTCCTCTCCTCCACATCATCTTCCCCTCTCCTCCTCTCCTCTCCTCTCCTCTCCTCCTCTGACCTGTCGGCTGCTCAGCTGTTTGCTGCATAAGCCCTCGAGGACCACAGCTGCCCCTGCCTCTTCAACCAACAGATGTTCCACTAATGGGGGCTGAAGTGTGTGTGTGTGTGTGTGTGTGTGTGTGTGTGTGTGTGTGTGTGTGTGTGTGTGTGTGTGTGTGTGTGTGTGTGTGTGTGTGTGTGTGTGTGTGTGTGTGCGTGCGTGCGTGCGTGTGCACGTGTGTGTGTGTGTGTTGAAAATGGCCAGTGGTAGACATGAGCGGTTAGTGAACATAATGTGTCCTTGCCCTCAGGGGAGAGCAAGCCAAGCTAAAAATAAATAAATAAAGAAAGAAAGAAATCAGCAGATGCAAAAAATCAGCGTAAGAGGGCAGCGTGATATGGTACAGCAAAACCCCTGACACACACACACGCACGCACGCACGCACGCACGCACGCACGCACGCACGCACGCACGCACGCACGCACGCACACTACACACACCCTGCTGTGGTGCGGTACAGTCTTTGATGACGCACACTGCTACCTCCAGCTCCCTCCCCTGGGAGGCTCCATAGCAGCAGCCACCGTTTGACCTTCAGCCCTTGACAGCAGAGCAGCCGGGCCCACCTGTGTGTGTGTGTGTGTGTGAGTGTGTGCGTGCGTGCGTGCGTGCGTGCGTGCGTGCGTGCGTGCGTGCGTGCGTGCGTGCGTGCGTGCGTGCGTGTCTGTGTGTGGGTATGTGAGTGCGTGCATGCGTCCCCCTGTGTATGTATCAGCAGTCAAACTTGTATTTGTGTGTGTGTGCGCCAACATGTGTGTGTGTGTCAGCAGTCAGGCCCACCTGTATTTCTAAGTCCCATAAGGCCTTTCACCTCTCCATTTCCAGCAAGTGCTTAAAAGCCCTCTAAGGGGATCAGCATGGTGCTGGTGCCGCTCAGGGGCAGAGCTACAAGTAGGGCATTTGCCCCTGGGCCCAGGGCCCTCTCGTATTGGTGGTGGGGGCCCTATTATGACCTTGGCAGGTTGTATGGAGGGCCCTTTCAGGGTTTTGCCCTGGGGCCCTGTGTGCAATTGTTCCGCCACTGGTGCAGCTCAGGTCTCCATGGGCAGTTTCAGATCCGTGACCTTACACCAACCCCCAATGTGGGAGATAGACGTGTGTGCCACCAAGTCGGATAAAATAAGGGATAATCAGAGGTGTATAAAGTAGAGGTAGAAGTACTCATCCAGATTGAATTACAACACCAGTATGCTATTACATGGTTGAAAGCCCAGGGAATGAGGAGGTACAGAATTGGATCCTCATTACATTGTTCACTGTAAAACATTGCAGGCCAGTTAAACTTAAAGAAAAATGTCTGCACACTTAAATGTATTGATGTAATTTTTATGCCTAGCTACCTTAGGTAGAGGAAGTATGACAACCAGGAAGAAGAGGACAAACTACAACTCACACTACATTTGGACTACAACCAGTGCAGGTGTCACTGAACACTTAATGAGTCCTAATTGATAAGTTTGTTTGTATGTTCCATTTGTAACTGAGCCCTGAGGAAGGTCAGTAGACCGAAAGCTTGGCCTATTATTAAAAAGAACACAAAGGGGATTTAAGTGTGCAGACATTTTTCTTTCAATTTTACACAGTTTTTGTTTATGTTTGGCACCTTTTAATCGAGAGTGTGGTGTGATCCGGTTAAACACAGGCCAGTTAAACTTAAAAAGGTAAGTTACCCTGCTGACCCTTACTTTTGTAAGTTAACTCACTTGAGTTGACACAAATATGAGCCTCAAGTGGAGTTAACTTTCAAACTTAAGGAAAAAGGGCAACTTAACTTTTTGAGTTTAACTGGCTTGCAATGTTTTACAGTGTATGTATTGGTTGGGGGGGGATGATTTTGTCCTGGGCTCAACAAAAGCTGTCAGTGGCCCTGGCTGTGGCGACATTGTACTAATGTCACATACAGAGCTGCCCATGGGGAGTGGGATTCGAATCTGGCCTGGGTCATGTCCCAGCCCTACGCCATCTCTCTCTCTCTCTCCCTATTTCCTGCATCACTCCTAAACTACCCTGAGCTTAACTCTGGGCAAATAACTCAGTTGGTATATACTATTTGTCTCAGCCAGTGTCTCACAGCAATAGGCAGCAGATGTGCTAAATGAACAAAAATATGGGTATTATAGCTCAACAAGCAGTGTATTCCTTGTGTGTGTGTGGGGGGGGAGGAGGAAATGACAATTCTGTAGACCAATAATACATTTAAGATGACTGATTCCCAACATGATTTTTCAAGAAAGAGGCCGCACCTTAGTTTTATTTTGTGGTTGAAAAATTGAGTTGAGCATTTCGGCCAGCATCCTCACACCCTCACAGAGTGTCTGCCCCAAGCTGAAAAATTTACTTTCAACATGGCCACACAAGCATAAGAATCAACACTTTTGGCATCTAACGCCAACTGTTTTATTTGTTCTTGTCAAGGAGTTTTACTAATGTTTTATAAGTCAAGTGAAGTCTAAAAAAGACAGAGAATGTACGCACACGGCACATGGCATATGGCAAGATGTTTTGGAGTTTGGACGATTACCGTTTGGGAAACATTGATCAGTGTTGTGTACCTTTTCAATTTCCTTTCACTGGCCTCAAGCTGACAGAAGGTCCAACTATTATGAAGCCATTAGGGATGAACAGCGTTGGTCACAGGGGTTTTCACTTGTCACTTTCACTCGTCAGTGAAGTGTGAAATAGTCTGGGAGCATAACCCTTTAGCCATAACGAGTGACAGAAAAGGCTGGGCTACGACCTGACTGTCTGTCGCTGTGCTCACCTCTCACAGAGGGGAGGAATCAACTGTGAAATCCATGACAAAAAGAAATCCAGCAATTTTGCTGGCATACATTTTTTTTGTTCCTGTCTGTCAGTGGTAGGCTGCCACCTGAAGTGTGACACAGTAGCCTTGCAGAGCCAGACAAGGTGAGAGAGTTTTTCCTCTGTGTGTGTGTGTGTGTGCGTGCGTGCGTGCGTGTGTGTGTGTGTGTGTGTGTGTGTGTGTGTGTGTGTGTGTGTGTGTGTGTGTGTGTGTGTGTGTCTTTCTTCCTCCATCTCTGTGAAAAAATATCTCTCTCTCTCTCTCTCTCTGGACTGATGAAAAATAGATTTATTGATGTCTAATTGACAGACAGTGCCTCACTATATCTTTATAACTCTCTCTCTCTCTCTCTCTCTCTCTCTCTCTCTCTCTCTCTCTCTCTCTCTCTCTAAGAGGATATGCGTGCAAAGTGTGAAGCGCAATTATGTACTTATACTTACTGTAGCCGTATATATTCAAGGATTCAAGGATTCAAGGATTCAAGGATATTTATTTGTCATGTACATAGAGACACTTTCGTGTCACTTGTAATTAAATGCATGGCCGTTGCAAAACAAGTGTGCAGAAGAAGGGTGAAGAAGAAATTAAATACAAATAAAAGGTGTGTGTGTGTGTGTGTGTGTGTGGGGGGGGGGGGGGGGGGGGGTGGGGTTTGGTAATGCAATATGCCCGCAGACATTCTCATTTGTTTATTATTCATGTTATACAGTATGTGCAGTGTAGGCACACGTTGGTACATTTAGTGCTGCTGGCCCTAAACTGTGGAACTCTTTCCCGCTCTCACTCTGATAGTGGACCTCTCTCTCTCTCTCTCTCTCTCTCTCTCTCTCTCTCTCTCTCTCTCTCTCTCTCTCTCTCTCTCTCTCTCTCTCTCTCTCTCTCTCTCTCTCTCCTCTCTCCCCTCCTCTCTCTCTCTCTCTCTCTCTCTCTCTCTCTCTCTCTCTCTCTCTCTCTCTCTCTCTCTCTCTCCTTCTGTATCTCTGTGTGTTTCTGCTTCTCCTTACAGTTAGGGTTCCTGTTTCGCAGTGTGAACATTCTCCCATTCTGATTGGTCCCATGTGCTCTGCTTTTATGCAGTGATCCAAATACGCCCCTGAGGTGTGTGTGCGTGCACGGCTACGTGCATACACGCGCGAGTCTATGTGCGTGCGTGTACGTGCGTACTTGTCTATGCGGGAGGGCGAGCGAGCGTGCATGCATGCATGCGTGCGTGTGTGCATGCGTGCGTGTGTGCATGCGTGCGTGTGTGCATGCGTTCGTGTGTGCATGCGTGCGTGTGTGCCCGTGCATGCGTGTGTGCTGTTTTTATGCAGCACCCAAGTGTACTGTACTGCCCAAAGGCACTGGAGGGCAGATTTTCATTATCTGACTGTGTGACTAATAGGATTTTATCTTGCATTTCATTAGTGTGTTTTAAGTGGAACACTCTGTAAAACAACTACAGTGTAATCACGATATTCAGGTTGTCCTGTGGTCTCCCCCTAATAATGAGTCAAAGTGTGTGTGTGTGTGTGTGTGTGTGTGTGTGTGTGTGTGTGTGTGTGTGTGTGTGTGTGTGTGTGTGTGTGTGTGTGTGTGTGTGTGTGTGTGTGTGTGTGTGTGTATGTGTGTGTGTGTGTATGTGTGTGTGCGCGTGCATGAGAGAGTGTGTAAAAAGTGTGTACATGTGTGTGTGAGTGTGTGTGCGAGTGTGTGCATGTGTGTGTGAGCATGAGAGAGTGAGTAAAAAAGAGTGAGAGCGTGTGTGTGTGTGTACCGTATGTGCGTGTGTGTGTGTCTGTGTCTGTGTGTCTGAGGCAGTTTTCCATCAAATGTACATAAACTTAATATAAAGTATATGAATGTAAATAAAACATTCATTTATCACAAACTCCACTTCCACCCCACACCCATACCTTGATCTCGTATACCTTCATACAAACACACCTTGATCTCGTATATCTTCATACAAACATACCTTGATCTCGTATATCTTCATATAAACATACCTTGATCTCGTATATCTTCATATAAACATACCTTGATCTCGTATATCCAATATAAACATACCTTGATCTCGTATATCTTCATATAAACATACCTTGATCTCGTATATCTTCAGCTTGCGCTTGATGCTGCTGTTCTCGCGCTCCAGCCCGGCCAGGCGGCTCTTGATCTCCTGGTAGGCGGTGATGACGGCGAAGTGGGGCGCCGAGTACATCTCCTCGGGGGAGGGCGACCCCCTCCAGCCCCCCACGCCTCCGCAGCCCACCACCCCCATGCCCACGCCCATGCCCATACCCATGCCCATGCCCACCTCCTCCTTCAGGCCACCGTGACCCCCATCGCCTCCCCCCAGGAGACCCTGCAGCTCCCCTCCTCCAAACAGAGACTCCATGCCACCACCTCACCTCCTCGCAGACAGACTGGGCCTCAACCTGGAGAGAGGGAGGAAGGGGGGGAGAGAGAGAGAGAGAGAGAGAGAGAGAGAGAGAGAGAGAGAGAGAGAGAGAGAGAGAGAGTGAGAGAGATGGATGAGATTGGGAGGGAGAGGGATTGAGAAAGGGGGAAAGAGGGGAGAGAAAAAAGGAGAAAGTTTGAACGGTCATTTACTGTAACTCATTGTCATCAGTTAAAATGCCTGGTACATTCATTAAATGGAAGGAGAGAGAGAGAGAGAGGGAGAGAGAGAGAGAGAGAGAGAGAGAGAGAGAGAGAGAGAGAGAGAGAGAGAGAGAGATGGGTATTATATAAAGTCTGTTGTGAGCAGAGAAAGATCGCAGAGAAAGGGAGCAACGGGCAACGATTGATGTTGAGCAACTTGGAAGTGCATCAGGACTAATCGAATGCCAGGGAGAGGTGGAGTTGGCAGGAAGAAATAAAGAAAGAGAGGGAGGGAGAGAGAGAGAGAGAGAGAGAGAGAGAGAGAGAGAGAGAGAGAGAGAGAGTCAGAAAGAGGGACGTTCTATTATGTAAGTTCAGCATCTTTTTGGACAGCTTTGCTTATTTTCATACGCCGCAAGCATTTTGCAACGCCCCCAGCCGATATGCTCGAGTATTTTTTTCCCCGCCGATTTCCCCCCACTCTCATATCCTGCCTCTGTTTTTCATTTTTTCATCTCTTCGCCACAGTTCCCCCAATCCAGAAGCGGACTTTACATTAGGCAAACCTAGGCAATTGCCTAGGGCCCTGACCAAATTTGCCCACCATAGGGGCCCCAACTGTCACAACAGTCACGATAAACACACCAAAAAATATGATAGAAGATAGATGAGGCAAAACACTACAATAGCACCCTCGCTCCGTGTTTAAAAAAATGAGCCCTCTGTTTATATTTCGCCTAGGGCCCAAAAATGGCTAGATCCGCCCCCTGCCCCAATCAGAGCATCCAGGGTTGTTTTGAAGCTTATCCAATTCCCCAGACACTGTCCCATCTACCGCATGCTGCTGACTCGTGGTAAACTGCTACGAAATAGGCTAAACCCGATACTGAGCTGGGGTTGAATTATGTTATTTGGCAACGCTTTATATTAAGGTTCTTGTAGTCACTAGGTCGTATCCTTACAAGTGCCCATGAGATGCATTTTCTTTCTTTGTGTGTAGTAGCAGAAGTATAGTATAGTATAGTATAGTATAGTATAGTATAGTATAGTATAGTATAGTATAGTATATAGTATAGTAGTCTTGTTTTCTGTCCCATTCTTTCTCTTTACTCTCCCCCTACCACATACACACCCACACGTAATTTGTACACGCACACGCACACACGCACACACAGAGAGACAGAGGGATAAAGTAAAAAAGATTTCTGTTACGCATGTTGGCAAGTGTCCCTCTCCCTCTTTTTTTATATTTTCCATCTCTCTCTCTCTCTCTCTCTCTCTCTCTCTCTCCCTCTCTCTCTCTCTCTCTCATTTGCTATCTTTATTCCTTTCTCTCTTTCTATTTCTTTAGCGTCTACCTCAAGTCTCCAGAGTCATGGCCTCTCTGCCTCCTCAATGCTCCTCGTGATCAGGGCCGCTGACTGTCTTGACCAGGCCCAGGGAGAAATCATCTGAAAGGTATCTGTAATCTGTAATCTGTAATGGGGACCCAATTTTGGGCCCCCTCTCTACCTGGGCCCAGAACAACGGACCCATTTGTCGGCGGGTCTGCAGCATACAATGGCCAGTTGGCCAAATTGTCAGCCCTATTGAAGACTCAACTCCAACAACAATCACCACCATTCAGGCCCGCCGACAAGGGGAGACAAGTGGGTCAGTAGTCCCGGGCCCAGGGAGAGGAGGGGCCCAGAATTGGATCGTGATTACACTGTATGTATTTAGATAGGTGCCCTTTCAGGCAATTTCATCCCGGGCCCAGTCAAACCTGTCAGCTGGCCAGTTGGCCACGTCTTCCCTCCGTCGATGACTCAAGTCCAACTGACACCACTATTCGCCATTGCATTGGCCCTGCTTGTTGTTTGCTGCTTGCCGTCAGCTGCCAGCCATTTTTTTGTTTTGCCAGGATAACAAATCACTCACAGATGTCACAACAGTGCCCAGACAAAGCTAGACGATCCATTGATCTTGTCGCGAGCAAGGGTATAATCTCTGGGGTAGGAATGGCATGTTGCAATTGAGCAAACAACAGGCACAGGGCCTCTCTCTCTCTCTCTCTCTCTCTCTCTCTCTCTCTCTCTCTCTCTCTCTCTCTCTCTCTCTCTCTCTCTCTCTCTCTCTCTTGCCCTGGATCCCCCTCTCTTTCATTCTC
Source organism: Engraulis encrasicolus (assembly GCF_034702125.1). Lineage (NCBI taxonomy): Eukaryota > Metazoa > Chordata > Actinopteri > Clupeiformes > Engraulidae > Engraulis > Engraulis encrasicolus. The sequence goes on from NC_085873.1 coordinate 6,767,128, forward strand.
TCTTCCAGGCAGCTGCCTGTTATGCACACAATGTCCCTCTCTCCAATTCTCAAATCTCTCACTTCAAGGCAGTTGCCTGTCCATATATGCACAATGCTTCACATTCTTTGCTCGTCGAGTGAAAAAATATTCAATTATTCTTGCTGTTTTACAACATTTACAACATGTACAGTCAGAAAGAGAACTATGTTCAAAAAGGGTATCATGAAAAAAAAAGTTGTCAAGCCAGACTATAGTGTGAAAAGTGCAGTCTGGCACCGTACCAACAAAATCCTACTCTGTGGCACGTGATTGATTTGTTTCCCTGACAGCCAACACAAGTTCTATTTTGTTCAAATGGCAGAGACTTGTTATCTGATTGTATAATTTTTCAGTTTCCATTTTGGAAAATAAAAAGCGAACCAACCGTAATTTGATTTCTGGTTTTGTTTTATGGTAATGGAAAAGAATGAGAAATCAACTCCAACCCAGCCAGCACTAGAGGTGTACCTAATAAAGTGGCCGAGACAGTAATTTAGGGCTGCACAATTAATTGAAAATAATAGAAATCATGATTTCTATCGGGATTTAATTGTGGCAATAGTGACCTGCCTTTGAGCGTCCTTGAAGCCAGAAAATACTGACAGGCTGGTGTTTCTGGCTACAAATCTGTCCACCCAAGTTTCATGTTATTGCCTCTTACATAATTATTACAATTCAGCTTTATTTTGCTCAGGCCGTAT
>NC_085873.1:6790349-6802849 GCF_034702125.1 Engraulis encrasicolus
AGAGAGAGAGAGAGAGAGAGAGAGAGAGAAAGAGAGAGAGAGAGAGAGAGAGAGAGAATGTGTAAGACTGATGATGTGTATAAGGCCTCTGCATGTTTTGGTTTTGTATTTGTGTATTTATGTAAGCTGATAAACACCTTAATTTTGTTTGGAATTAGGCCTAACATGATAAAAAAAGTACTTCACTCTATTCTACATCCGCAGCTCCATGAATGTCATGAGACACTCCAGGAGACGGTGGTTGCAATGCATTATCAACACCCCGCAACCCCAACCCTCCAATGGAACCCAGAACCCTCCGGAGTTCCTCAGGACCTGTCGGTAATATATTCGACTGCATGTTTTAAGGTAAAGAAAATTATCTAGACTTTACGTGTGCAATTTCCATTTTAACCATCTCAAATAACCCTGAGGTTCTCATCGTCAAACTAGAGAAAACATCAGTAAGGTTCAGGCTGTCTTTTACAGATAAGGTACTTTATTCACTGTATCACTAAGCACTTTATTCATCCTGTGGGAAATTCAAGAAACAATTGTCCACTGTTTGTAACAGTATTTTTTAGCCAATTTGGATTGGAGCCAATTTTGGTCCCCTAGGGGAAATTCTTTCTCTGCATTTATCCCATTTCGGCTAGTGAATCACATTGAAATTTCTTAGCATAACAATATGTGATTGTGTTATCATTTTTTTTTCATCAGGCATGAGTGAGGCGAACACATCGTGCGTTGGAGGAAGAGTTGCAGTGACGACTTGGACCACAGGCCAGGTAAACAGGTTTACTCTGAGCATGTCAGCCCATACTTCTGTGATCAAAGTGCTATTAATAGAGAAAGATGTAATGCAACCAGATGACCATATATATGTTGATGAGTACACTCCTGTTGAAAAAGTAATATTTTGAACAATATTTCAATAAACACACAAGTTATTTCCAAAATGACCATAGAGTAAGTGTAATACAACATCTTTTCAGCTTACTGCAGAAAAGTAAGGTCAATAGTATAACTTGAATGACATATTTGTTCATTGTTGTGAAATTATGCTGGTGCAAAGGTGAGTACACCCCAATGTTAAACTGTCTATGGAGGGGCTGTGTTGGCCCGAATCTTCACGAATTTGAAAGATTAAAAGGGAGGTCATCGCTGTGCATTTCATCCTTGCCTTACATTGAACTTTTACATTTCGAGTCTGGACCTAGCTAAACAAGATGTATATGAGATTTGAAGGAAATCCTATGGAGAGTATCATGATCTGATGATGTTCAGTAGTCACAGTACATGTTAACAAGCATGTTTCTAGTGGTGAAATTCAGCTTCCTACTGCGGACGGCATCGGTACAGGTCCGAAACATTTCGGTCCTACTACCATGCTTGACTTTCAGCATGAGGCACTTTTCTTTCTACAAATCACTTTTTACCACCACACATGCTTGACACCATCTACTGATGCAAAATTGTTTATCATGGTCTCATAGTCAAACAGACTAAGGATATGGGATATGGAACCATGTACTGTGATCTAATGACACCATGATAAACAAATTAGCTTTAGATCAGTGGTTCTCAACCTTTTTTGGGCAAACGCCCCCTTGGACTCATCACAAGCCTCCAAACACCCCCCTGACCCTATCATAAGCCTGGCCACGCCCCCCACCTCCCCCTCCCTAGTATCAGCTGTATCCTTCTCAACAAAGAAAAGTGCCCATGCTTAAAGTCAAGCATGGTAGTGAGAGTTGCACGGTTTGGGGCTGTGTGGATGCCATCAACAGGAGGAAGCTGAATTTCACCAAAAGAAACATGCTTGTCGACATGTACTGTGACTACTGAAGCAGATCATGATACATACTCTCCACATGATTTCATTCAAATCTCACACACATCTAGTTTGGCCTGGTGGGGACTCATAATGTAAAAGTTCAATGTAAGGCAAGGATGAAACACACACAACGATGACCTCCCTTTAAATCCATTTCAATTTCAAGACGTTTCGGGCCAGCACGCCCCTTCTCAGACAGTTTAACATAGCATAATTGCACAAAAAATGGACAAATATGTCATTCAAGTTATACTACTGACCTTACTTTTCTGCCATAAGATGAAAACATTTTTGTATTACAGTTACTCTATAATCATTTTGGGAACAACTTATGTGTTTAAAAATATATATATTCACAATGTTACTTTTCAACAGGGGTGTAGTCAATATTGCCGAGCACTGTATATTTGGATCACCATTACACGTTTAGTCATAAAGTAATGAAAACTTGTGTACAGCATTGTATGTTTTCTGTTCAGCTGTAGATTACCTAATAGTGACGAGGTCACCAATGCCATCATCCAGGCTAGTAAGGATTCTGGGTAGAGCTGGGGACCAGAGAGTTTACTCATAACTCATTTATGTGATTATGATGTATAAAAAAGACTAACTCAGTTTCTTTCTGTCTCGCAGAAGCCTGAAATAGATTCTTTGAGAATCTTAAAAGTCAAACAACTGGGCCTTGCGGGGAAGACTGATGACGTGAGAAAAAAAGGAAAAATTTGATGAGCAGACGTGAGCGGGTAGGTAAAACCACAACTACCAACCCCATCATACAACTGCCATCACTTTCTTTTGTCACTACTTCACTTCAGGGGGCAATTAGCCAATATCCCCTTTCTTTCTTCCGAGTACTATTGTTAGTTTTTAGAATGACCGCATTTGGTACAAGGTATTTGCAAATGGGCAGCCAACACTAAAGGTCTGTTTTGACTCCTCCGTCAGGCCCTACCATGGAGCATATGGCAGGGCACTCGTTTGCAATGCGACCGACCCGGGTTCAATTCCTGGCCTGGGTCCTTTGCCAGCCCTTCCCCATCTCTCTCTCCCAACTTGCTTCCTGTCATCATCTGCACTGTACTGTCATTATGAAGACAATAATATATTTTTTAAAAAAGACTCCTCCATCAGTTGGGGGACACGGGCAGTGGCAGATCGCGAACAATTCAAACTGGGAGAACTATACGTTGATCGCGGCAAGGGGTCTATTCAGCGCTAAAAGGGAGGGCGTGGTGGCTGTTTGGGTACTTGATCTGCCGTTACCCTGCTGACAGTACGTGTCCTCCAACTAAAGGACGAGTCTAAACCAGGCTTAAGAGATGCAAGCATAAGGAAACGTGGGGGGGACCATAGTTTTAAAACACGTGGTTTGGGGGAACCATGGTTTATGGCAAATAGTGTATCAAAGTTAAATAGTAGAACCATGGTTAATTTTTGTAAGGGATATTACTATGACAGCTACTGTACTCCTGTGGATAAACCACAATTGAACTATGCTTGGTTGATCTGCTGGATAATCTTGTGAAAATCCTGCTGTATTATCTCATGTGACCAGTTCTTTGGCATGTTCATGGTAAACAAGCATGAGTGTGGGTTTTGAACTGTACATATTTTTTTATGTTTAACACATTGTTTAAAACTGCCCTATTTTTTTGTTGCTTTTCAAGCAGTGGTGCTGGTGGCGCAGGATGTCCTGGAGGAGGACGACCTCGACTACCTCAAAGGAGCTGATGCTAGCCTTGTGCCTGATGGGGAAACAAGTGCACATTTGTTGTGCTCTGTCTGAGATGGAGAAGTGTGCGCCTTGCTGGCGTACTTCAATTGATGCCTGCAAGCCCAGCCAGCGAGTGACCGATAGTGGCCGGTTCTCCCTTCGTGACCCCCGCTCCTTCTGCGGCCGACAAAGCTTGAAATATGATTAAATGTAAATGTAAAATAAGCAATTAAAGAAAGAACATTCAAAACAACAAAATAATTGTCTGTTATAATATGATTTTAGCTGGGATTTAGCAGTAATTTAAAGGTGGCCTAATTGTTGTTTTGCAGTAGATTTGTGTCTATTATATTATGTTGAAAGAAGTATACTGCCTTACAAAGGCAAAGTGCAGTAACCAATTACCGTAGGTTCATTCTGAAAATGTGTTCATTCTGAAAATGATTTTCATAAAGACCTCCTTTATCTTGTGACTAAGAGTTATGGTCAAAGTGTGCCCTGTTTTACAAATATTGCTATGTCAAATTTGCAATAATTACAATATCCAACCTAATGCCAATACTTTGAAGGCATTTTTTCCCCTCAGTTTCATTGTTGCCACTGCTGTTTACCTTTTGTAGGGCAGTTTAACCTAACGTCAGCATAATTAATTTCGGCAACTTTGGCAACATCACTGATGTGGCAACATGCCCGTCACATGATGGGAAATCCTCAGCTTCCACAATCGTTTCGATCTGAAAGACAATCTCACTCGTGATTAGGATGGTAACCAGGCAAGACTAAGTTGTAATAGACCTAAGTAATAGAATAGAAAGCTTTTTTTGTCATTATACAAAGTATTCTGAGATTTGAGCTTCCCTGCAAGGTGCACAGTCGTTTATAGATGAACATTGTCCAGTAAGTGTGAGTTCATTGTTGTAACAACTTTGGGGAAGAAGTTAAAAACACCTAGCGTGATAAAGGCATGTACATAAATGTGAAATCAATTTATTGCCTGGTCGTGGGAGGTATGGGTCGTCCCATGCCTCACAGATCCGGAGATATACAACTACAAGAATGGAACACATCCGTGGGAGTATCTGCATCAAATACGTGAAGCACGTGCCATATCAGGTGAGAAAACGGCATCCGGATTTGTGTCATGTCGAAACTGTCCCATTCCGAGATTCGGATATGCTCCATATATGAAAATTGGCACCAGCGTATCAGTACCGTATCTATCAATATATCTCCGTATATTGTAAATATCCAGAAATATCTTCATACAAACATCCCCGGAAACAGAGCCTTTTTGCCCAGTGTGAAAGAGATAGAATGGGGAATGGAAGCAGATGGAGAGGCTGGTCACATACTGCATGCAAGTAGGAGGAGAAGAGAAGAGAAGAGAAGAGAAGAGAAGAGAAGAGAAGAGAAGAGAAGAGAAGAGAAGAGAAGAGGAGAGGAGAGAAGATGAGAGAAGAGAAGAGAAGAGAAGAGAAGAGAAGAGAAGAGAAGAGAAGAGAAGAGAAGAGAAGAGAAGAGAAGAGAAGAGAAGAGAAGAGAAGAGAAGAGGAGAGAAGAGAAGAGAAGAGGAGAGGGGTTAGTGATTACTGTAAAGGTAAACAGAGCAAGAGAACAAGAATGAGGGAAGAATAAGAAGAAGAAGAAGAAGAAGAAGAAGAAGAAGAAGAAGAAGAAGAAGAAGAAGAAGAAGAAGAAGAAGAAGAAGAAGAAGAAGAAGAAGAAGAAGAAAAGGGGGAAACATTCCAACTCTTTGTTCTTTAGTGACAGAAGTCTTGCCAATGACTGGGATCCAGCACAGAGAGAGAAGAGAAGAGAAGAGAAGAGAAGAGAAGAGAAGAGAAGAGAAGAGAAGAGAAGAGAAGAGAAGAGAAGAGAAGAGAAGAGAAGAGAAGAGAAGAGGGGAGGGGAGGGGAGGGAAAAGGGCGAAAGTGTAAAGGAATGGAGAGAAGAGAATAGAATGGAATAGAAAACAAAAGGAAAGGCAGGGAAGTGAAACGAGAAAGAGTGCAATAAAGATGACAGACGATAAGGGATGTAAAATGTAATGGAGAGAGAAAAGCAGGATTAGAGGACGAGGACTTAAGAGCAAAAAAATCAATAAAAGAGGAAGATGGAGAGGAGAAAAACAGATTGGAAATTACACAGACAGGGAAAGAAAGAAAGAAAGAAAGAAAGAAAGAAAGAAAGAAAGAAAGGAATGAAGAACTGAAAGAGGAAACTACTGTATATGGAAAGATTAGAGAGGAATAGAGTAGAGTAACTTTATTGATGCCTGGGTGTAAATTCAGATGCTAAAAGTATTACGTAACAGATAGGTTGGATGGTTAAACTACAAAAAGAGGAAAAGAGAGATGAAAATATGTTATGGCATAGAAGAAGGAGAGAAGAGACTGGGGCTGGAAGGAAAGAAAGATGAAAGTAAGTGACAGAATCACAGAAGGAGAGGAAGAGACAGAGCAAGAGAGACAGAAGGAAAGATTGACAGACAGAGAGACAGAGAGAGAGATGTGTGTGTGTGTGTGTGTGTGTGTGTGTGTGTGTGTGTGTGTGTGTGTGTGTGTGTGTGTGTGTGTGTGTGAGAGAGAGAGAGAGAGAGAGAGGAGAGAGAGAGAGAGAGAGAGAGAGAGAGGAGAGAGAGAGAGAGAGAGAGAGAGAGAGAGAGAGAGAGAGAGAGAGAGAGAAATGTGCAGCTGGCACCCTGCAGAGAAAAGAGGAGAGTAGCCACTTTGAGCGGGTAGCCCGGGGGACCGATGCTCACGCAACTCAGAGAGGGCAAAAGAGAGTGGTGATGGTGTGTGTGTGTGTGTGTGTGTGTGTGTGTGTGTGTGTGTGTGTGTGTGTGTGTGTGTGTGTGTGTGTGTGTGTGTGTGTGTGTGTGTGTGTGTGTGTGTGTGTGTGTGTGTGATGGAGGTGAGAGCAATGGGGTGAGACACCATATGATGACTGGCACAACATAAGAGGAATTAGTATGCCAACTTTAAACATAATGGCTGTGCAGTGTGCACATATATGCCCACAACCCCACACAGACAACTACACAGACACCTACATCCCCATCACACACACACTCACACACATACATACACAAATATTGCAACTGGGAGTAAGAAAATGTGAAATAATAAAAGTGTAATGCTTAACCACACACATACGGGTGAACACACACACGCGCACACACACACACACACACACACACACACACACACACACACACATGCACACACACACACACACACACACACACACACACACACACACACACACACACACACACACACACACACACACACACACACACACACACACACACACACAAACACACACACTGCAATTTGATGTAGATACAGGTGCGCCAGATAACTTTCTGTGGTTGTCTTTGCCAGGTAGGCTGTGTGTTGTGCACTTTTCCTCCGCATGCACAAACTGTCGAAAACCCTGCTTTCAACTGGCAGCCAGCTTGTCAGAACACATGCAGAGCACAAGAAAATATCTGTTTGATTTCACACCAAGTGGCTTACATAACACGTTCAATATTGAAATGGGAAACGGATAGAAAAAAAACATATGCACAGAAAAAAATATGCAAATGGACATTTCACTTGGTTAGAAGAAATAGCCACTAACTTCAGCACCATGGATAGGGCCATTGACCACTGGCCATTGACTCATGATATATACAAGTCAGGGGTGCGTTTCTCAAAAGCGTAGTTGTTAGCCAGTTTGCAAATTGGGTAGTTGTCAATGGGAAATTGCACTACGAACAACAAAGTAGCTAGCTTAGTTAGCAGCTATGGTTTTGAGAAATGCACCCCTGTGCTTATCACCTATAAATTCACAACCTTTCTCTGTTTATATTAGCCGACTGGGAAACATCATGTGCATCCACCACATAGACTTCATAACTTAACATGGTAACAAACAGGCTAAAACGTTAAAACATTAGGCTAAAACAGGAAAAGGAGAGAGTGCCTTTGGGTTTCATTCCTTCAGCTGAAAATGGGCTGTTGACTTCATCACGCCTCTGCTCGATTAAAATGCAGCTGTAGCTGCATCTGAGTCACTTAGAAAAGGTCATTTATTTTGGCGTGATATTAAGAGCAGAAGAGCACACCCAGACGATTACAGAGAGCATAAACAAACTTTTTAGTTTAAAGTGGTCTGTAATACATGTATTTTCAATGCAACATTTTGGGCAGAGAATAATGAATACATGAGTGTCACTTTTTTGGGGAAAAAGTGAAATGAAATGGTTCAAATGTTACATAATATATTCTAATGGACCTAGATCAGATATTTTTGAATGTGCAGGCTTTCAACTACTTTCGCATCTAATGACAGACATAAACTGGCAGCCCATTGTGTTCTATGGAAAAAGCAGTCATTTTTATCCCCTTCAATGCAAACTACACGCTTCTGCACTTGTATGACATAGTTGTTTAAGAGGCTAATTTTGGATGGGTCTGTCATACCCACGTGGGATGTACAGTCATGTGTCTAGTGACAAAACTTACTTCGCTGGAGCTGATGGTCTATCTCAGGAGGAAGACCTTCATCTAACAATTGTCATGATATTTATGTAAGTCGGCAAAACAGAGAACGCTTTATCAGCCTTTTCTATTTAAAAAGTTGACAATACAACATACATGAATTGCAAGACAAAAAAATCTGCAAAGACGTGATAGCAAAAGCATACACTATGCCAAAACTGTACGTTGTTTTTCTTTTTGTTGTTGCTGCTTATGTCTAGCACACATAAATGTGCACCTTACAGTGCCTTGAAATAGATTGACTACCATACTGCCCTACAAAGGCAAAGCACAGTTATTATGTCAACTTCTGCATGGCTGTATTCCAAAGTTCAATGATTGTAGCCCTAGTCAAATAAACCATTTGATATCCCTGTCCCTTAACTCCACTGGACGCAGCCACAACAAATCAGACGCATTGATTGTGATGATGTATTGCATAGCATTCGATTTCCATTGGTTACCAATTTATTTTTTGGACCTGGAAGAACTGTAAGCCCAGGCATATTGGTCAAATTGACTTGAATGTGATATTCAATGTACTGTTAAAGGGAGTATATGTAGCCAGACCTAGGCTATGTATCTCCGTGTGGCTCTGCATCCTATCCTGTCCCCCAGTGGTACAGATTGTATGGATTGTGCAAAAAAAGTTTTTAGTTGTAGTATTAATAATGCACAGAAAATTATATATTATTCTCATACGTCTTGTTTATTTGCTTACTAATCTGGTGTATTAGTAAATCTAATAACATTGGGTTGGGGGAGGGTATTTTCAATTTGGGTTTCATACCTATTGTCCTCACTACCCCTCTGTACTGTACAATCTCTGTGTAGCTCTCCATCTCATTGATCTTAGCCATGAACACCACCTAATGAGTTTTCCTCCCCTCTATGTGCCTTATTATCTAATGTGGGAGTTTCCTCCCCCTAAACCCTCATGGCGTCTAATAATGCAGTCTCTTTGTCCTTGAAACATACACAGTGAAATTTGCAGTGCTAACTCGGCCCAATTCTGAGATTTTAGTGTTGCATTCGTTGAATTGAAACACGGCAAAGCCATTGCAGATGATCTAAAACTAGAGATGCACCGGATCCTGATTTTTAGGATCCTGCCGGATACCGGATCCAGTGCTTAAGATCCTTCCGGATCCGGAACTGGATACCAGATCCTACAAAAGGGTTGAAACATATAGTCTACTCGCACACAGGGGCCCTTTTTATTACATTAGCTCAAACTATTTTTCAGACTCATTGGCTTACTGCCACACTACATGCAACGGCCGATTCCAAAGGGCTTTCACTCCATGCAGTGATTGGGGTTGTGAAAGACTGACTGAAAAGCCTAGGCTAGAGATGCACCAGATCCTGATTTTTAGGTAACATGTCGGATACCGGATCCACTGCTTAAGATCCTGCCGGACCTGGATCCTTAGAAAAAGCCTATTATCCTGATCCGGATCTGGTGCATCTCTATCGAAATCAGTGCTAATTCAACACTCAAGAGCTGAAGATACCCTAAATTGTGTTAATATGTTATTGCTTGTTATTGTTATTGTGGAAATATTGGTTGAAATGAATTCTCCATATCGTGACCATATCCTTGAAAAGCTACAGTATGGTATGGGCCAATGACCAGATGACGTTGTCCATGGTGCTGAAAACGAATGACTTTGTTCTGCAAGCCCAAAATGCTAAAGTGCAAAAACAGGGCAATTTAAGTCCCCTTGAACACCTCTAGTTATCTAATAAGGTTGTTTCATACCCCTAGTTCCCCTTATTATGTAATCCAGGCTGACTTACAGAGCCCAAACCATCCTTGTTATTGTTTGGTCCAATTACCTCTGCCCCCAACCACCCTGGTAATTTAATAAGGAGGTGTCTTGCCTCGAAACTCCTTGTTGCCTAATATTGCAGTCTGATGATTCTTCCGCATTCCTCTTGGCCCTAACCCACCCACACGCTCCTTATTATCTAATAGGACAGTTTGGCCCCTAACACCCCAAATTGTCTGATTCGGCAAATTCTTGCCCCTAACTCCACTTGTCATCTCATGGAGTCGCTAACCACCCCTAAACCTCCTTGTTTTCTATGACGGCAGATTCTTGCCCTGAAACTCCCACATCATGTAATGCTGCATATCCTATCGGCTCAATGACTCTATTGCTGTCGAACTAATGGTTGTTTTTTTCCTGCTACTATCTCCCTTGGGATCTGAAAGTGGAGCGTCCTGCCCCGAACCTCCATGGACCGCCAATACAATCTAATTCAGCAGTGTCTTGCTTTTAAGAATCCACATACCCATTTTCACCTTATACTGGCATGTCCTGTCCTGTCCCAAACCCCCTTATTGCCTCTTATTTGCTGTTGCATTGTCTGATATTGCAATCCTGCGCCTAACCCCCTGTCTTATATGAAGTTTCTTCTTGCCCCTAACCCATGCCTTGTCTCTTTGGTTTGCTGGTATTTTGTCTAATACTGCAACAGCTTTTTGCTCCTATTCCAACTGACCATGTACATGGAATAGTTTCTTTTTGCCCCTAGGCCATGCCTTGTCGTGTCTGGTTTACTGGGCGCTGATCTCAGTGCAGCTGGACAGGTATAATATCTTGCTGGTATATTGCTGGTATATTGTCTAATACTGCAAAAATGTCTTGTTCCTATTCATGCAGTCATGCAGTCATGCAGTCATGCATGGTACCATCCCGCTGCACTGGTCCCTTGGGGCGACATTGAGGGCTGCCCCCCTGCACGGGTGATGCATAAATGCAATTTTGTTCTGTGCAGTATGCACTTGTGTGCTGTGGAGTGCTGTGTCACAATGGCAATGGGAGTTGGAGTTCCCCAGGTGGACTTTCACTTCACTTTCACTATTCCCCCACTACTATCTTCTTCGGGCCGCCTAGATCATGCCTTGTCATCTCTGGCTTGCTGCACAGTTCAACACTTAAGAGAGTTGTTTTAATATCTGCTAGACTGTGTTTGGATCCAGAGAGAACACTCCTTGTTGAATTAACACTGCATATATTTTTTACTGCCTTGGCAGTGAACTCAGTGCAGCTGGGCTGGCCTAGCAGCAATATGCCTGTCTAATACTGCAAAGATCTCCCTCTTAACCCTACAGGGCTGGACTGGCCATAGGGATTACAGGGTATTTGCCTGTGGCTTGGACTAGAGATGCACCGGATCCTTATTTTTAGGATCCTGCCGGATACTGGATCCACTGCTTAAGATCCTGCCAGATCCGGAACCGGATACCGGATCCTACGAAAGGGTTGAAAGGCATAGCCAACTCGCACACGTGGGCCCTTTTTATTACGTTGGCGCAAACTATTTTTAAGACTCATTGGCTTACTGCCACACTGCCTTCAACGGCCGCTTCCAAAGGGCTTTCACTCCATGCAGCGATTGGGGTTGTGAAAGACTGACTGAAAAGCCTAGGCTACGTAAAAGGTAGAGATGCCCCAGATCCTGATTTTTAGGTAACTGCCGGATACCGGATCCACTGCTTAAGATCCTGCCGGATCCGGATAGTCTGAAAAACCCTATTGTCCTGCCGGATCCGGAACCGGATCTTGGATCCTGTACATCTCTAGTTCAGACTGCTGATGCTTTTGGCCTTGTCCTCCTTTTTATTATGTAATGGTATCAGTCCTCATATTGTTGCAGAAAACCTCTCAGAGTCAGATTTCAATATGAACTAAATATGCTCAAAATGACTCATGATAGATGACTAAAAATGTTTCACGGTCTCTCTCAATACCGTACGGACCAGTCTTGGCTCAAAACGCCTGGGCCTGATCTTCTTGGCACAGCCCAGCCCTATCACTGTCCTAAACCCCCCTATCACCCTCCTAAACCCCCTTATCACCCTCCTAAACCCTCCTTACCATCTAATGGCCTTCTCTTGCCCCTAGACCACGACTTGTCATCTTTGGTTTACTGCCGGCTGACCTCAGTGCAGTCGGACAGGCCTGGCTGCTTGCTGCTATATCATCTAACACACTGCCACAATCTCTTGCCCCTATTCCCCCCTTACCATTGAATAGCTCCTTTATGCCCCAATCCCATTCCTTGTCATCTCTAGTTTTCTGCAAACATGCAGTGTTCAACACTTAGAGCTGTGATTCCCAACCAGGGGTACTATTGTGTACGACTAGGGGTATGTGAGCACACTGTAGGGGGTATGTGGGAAAATGTAATAATAACAACAAATGTATGGGAGCATAGTCCTGTTGGGGTGGAGGAAGAGATACGGTGTATGGCATGAGGGGGCACTCGTGGGATGACAAAAAGGATTAAAGGGGTAGGCAAGACAAAAAGGTTGAGAGACACTGACTTACAGAGTGTTGAATACAGAGCTGGACTGGAATCGGTCTCAGCACTTTTTTGGCACACAACAGCCCATCACATGGCCCCTTTTCTGATTTGATTTGAACATTGA
>NC_085873.1:6815349-6830349 GCF_034702125.1 Engraulis encrasicolus
TGTACACATGCTACAAGGCGATACTATCACAATGCATCGCGATACATGTATTATTGCGATGCATTGCGATATTCCGTCATTCATTTTCTTTTATCACCTTTGCCAACATTATATAATAAACATGGGGTTGCATAAGGTTGCAAAAGGCTAATAATAAAGTTTCAAAACATTGATGATGATGATTTGAAGCTTGGAAGCACTATCACATCATATGTGGTTGCTTTCTGAACTAAAGGGTAACAGAACCTTGAAAGGACACATCACAATACTGCACCCTTGCATCGTGATACAGTATTGTGACTGCGTATCATGATGAATCATGATTCGATTCAATATCGTCAAAGCCCTACCCTGCAGTGTGCTCGCCTCACGTAGCCAATACTGGTACACATACCCTTGGTTGGGAATCACTGCTGTAAGTCACTCTGAGATAAGAGCATCAGCTAAGTGAAATCTGTGCCAAGTGCGAAGCACAATTATGTACTTACACCTACTGCAGCCCTATGTCCTTGGTAATGCAATATGCCCACAGACATTATTATTTGTTTATCATTCATGTTAAACAGTCTGTGCAGTGTAGGCACATGTAGGTACATTAAGAGTTGCTGGCCCCTAACCTGTGGAACTCTTTCCCGCTCTCACTCTGACGGTGTACCCTCTCTCTCTCTCTCTCTCTCTCTCTCTCTCTCTCTCTCTCTCTCTCTCTCTCTCTCTCTCTCTCTCTCTCTCTCTCTCTCTCTCTCTCTCTCTCTCTGTCTCTCTCTCTCTCTGTCTGTCTCTCTCTCTCTTCTTTAAAAACAAGACACCTTCTTGCTCTTGCCTGTCCATCTTAGTGGGAGTGTGATCGCTGTGAGATCGCTGTTGATCACATCTGCACCAACAGACTGCCTACTGTGATTGTAAATGAAGGGCCAACATCCCCTCCCACCCAACCCCAAACTAAAATAAGACCCCACAAAAAATGTACTATAGCCTATTATTGTCTTCTCATCACGTAATCTACCAGCCAAGGATGGATTACTGCATGGGCCTACTGGGCCCGGGCTCTAGGGCCCAAGAACAAAGGGGGCATGAAGCCCAAGCCTCTATATTTCCATTATCATATTGTGTTAATTATTGCACTTCTACAATTGTATTTTCAATTTATTTAGGGGACAAATCCCTGGACCTCCAACAACATAGTTTCTCTAATTTATTGCCAAAAGCCCTGAATCATGTTTAGAAACTAGCAACAACCATGGAGGGGGGGGGGCTTTCTCGCTGTCTGACCCAAGGCCGATTTAGTCATTATCTGTCCCAAATGCCAGCCGTCCTTCGCACACAGAGGCAGAGAAGACTGCACGGCTGCTCTTATAACCAGTCCTTGTCTCACTGGATCTTCTACCAGTGACTTCTTTCATTCTTTCGCACACTGAGACAGAGGAGAGTGTGTGCAGTGGTAAGGAAACATGGTGTTCTTATTACCAATTCATGTGTGGCGGTGGCGACACTGTCTGCATCTGCCTCTGTTCACTTTTTGTCTTTCTGTGTGTGTGTGTGTGTGTGTGTGTGTGTGTGTGTGTGTGTGTGTGCGTGTGCGCGTGCGCGCGCGTGTGTGCTCGTGTGCATGTGTGTGTTTGTGTGTGCGTGTGAGTGTGTGTGTGTGTGTGTGTGCGTGCGTGTGTGCGTGCATGTGTGTGTGTGTGTGTGTGTGTGTGTGTGTGTGTGTGTGTGTGTGTGTGTGTGTGTGTGTGTGTGTGTGTGTGTATATCTGCCTCTGTTCTCGACACGGACACAACCTCTCCACAGGTGTGTCGGGCAGCTCTTTTGAAGGTGTCCATCTGCAACATCAGCCACAGTAGAACAAAAAAAATGTGAAACATCTTATCAAGGAGATCAAAGGGGGAGTTTAAATGCTGTTGC
Organism: Engraulis encrasicolus; assembly: GCF_034702125.1. Classification (NCBI taxonomy): domain Eukaryota; kingdom Metazoa; phylum Chordata; class Actinopteri; order Clupeiformes; family Engraulidae; genus Engraulis; species Engraulis encrasicolus. The sequence continues at coordinate 6,817,252 of NC_085873.1, forward strand.
GAAGAGTTGAAAGAGTGCGTGTGCGTGCGTACGTGTGTGCGTGCGTGTGTGTGTGTGTGACTGTGTCTGTGTCTGTGTATCTCAGTCTGTCTGTGTATATGTGAGCATCTGTCTGTCTATCTTTATGTGTGTGTGTGTGTGTGTGTGTGTGTGTGTGTGTGTGTGTGTGTGTGTGTGTGTGCGTGTGTGTGTGTGCGTGTGTGCATGCGTGTGCGTGTGCGTGTCTGTCTGTCTGCCTGCATGTGTGTCAGAGTCTGGAGGGGGTTGGGGATAAGGGAGTGATAAGAAAAACAAATACATGAAACAGAAAGTAGGACAGTGAAGCAACCAAAAAACAGGAGAGAAGCGGGAAAAAAACCTTTCCTGTCCCAGTGGGTTTCTCTTTACCTCGTCTACTAACATAACACAATCTGAACAACACCCAAAAAACTAATGAACCCAAAATGGATGACTTAATGTATTTTAATCATTTATAACTAGCCTATTTTATACATTACTTGTTGAGCTTATGTAATATTATTGCGTATACAGTACACTAAAATAAAGTTTTCAAGTATAGTGCACCATAAAATCTTGAATGTTACATGACATTACATTTTGGTGACACTTTTATCCAAAGCAACGTTAAGTTATTTACAGGGTAATGGTTACCATTCCTGAAGCAGTATGGGATTAGTTGGCTTGCTCAAGGGCACCAGAACCATGGAGTGCGGTAGAGAGTGGAATGGTGGGATTCGAACCTGCAACCCTCTAATCTAAATCCCATCTCCTAAACCATTAGGCCATTGCTGCCCCACAGCTGTATCATTTAATGTTTACATGATTAAGTTAGATTTCAATAGTTCACTCTCTGAAATTTGGATTAAGCATGTACTGTATGCATACATCTTCGTTCTCGCTGGAGAACGGACTTCTTGTGATCGTGCTGTCCACGCGGTGGACTGATCATCAAAGTGCTTCGCGGGGTCCGCAGGGACGTATTGGGCAAGATCGTTGGCCGTGGTGCTGAAGTAATGCCACGGCCGAGAAATGTCTATGCAGTAAACATTCTCGAGCTCGGGAGTACGGGGCGCCAATGACGGCGGAGCGGAGAATGAGATGCAGCTGGTTAAATAGGCGTGCCTATCTTTTCGCGCTAATTCAGGTAAATGACAGTTGAGTGGAGAACAGAATGCAGGTGGTAAATTAGGCATTCCAAATTTCATTACACTTCTCTCGAACTTTCGTTTTATAAACAAAACGTGCATTAATTAATGTATTTAGTCTACATATTGGGTCATTCGATATTGAGTGAACGATCCAGTGGACCTCTTTGTTCTCCCTCTCTCTGCATCCTCCCTCCATCCCTGGCTTACCTCCATCCCTCCCTCCATCCCTCCATCCCTGCTCAATACCTCAATACTCCATACTTCACCCTTCTTTTTTGCTTGATCTTTCTCTGAGGCAGGGATGGGGAACCGTTTTCATTCGAAAGCCGTGTCAAATTTTACAAAGTCCTCCAAGGGCCGTACTATGAACACAAACCAGGATTAGGCCTATATTGAAGGCGGCCACCCTCACAACAGACCCCTCCTTCACTAGGTCCCCTGAAAATATAACTTAATTGTAATTGCTAAGAATTTTCCAAAACATGTCTTATTTCACGTGTAACTGCATAGCATTAAAATTAAATTACAAAATTATACACTCGCCTCCAAAAGAGTTGTCGCCTACCCATCTGTTTGGAATGACAGCTAATAACCTGACTTTCAATTAATCACTTGGCTTCAGAAGTCACTCATATGAAAGCTACAACCCTCCCGAATGAAAATGTATGTACAATTTTTTTTTTCATGCACCAAAGAAAGATTGACCCTTTAATGAACACAGACAGGGCAGATTTTCACAAGACAAAAGTTTTGTCGCCTATCGAACATAATGTGAAAATGAGCAGATAAGTCACTTCAAAACACTTCAAATACGCAGATCGGGTGTCATACTTAATCACTGATTCACTCACACCTCTCCAGAAAATCAACTTTGGCCTTAGGTGTATGTTTAGGGTCATTGTAATCATGGAAAGCAACACAATGAAAATCAATGGAGTTCAATGAGAGATGGTGACATATTTGCTTTTCTTAGAGCAATACATTTTTAACTTCATGATGTAATCAATGATACAAGCCCTCACACACCAGCAGCATGCATGCAGCTCCACATAAGAGCTGTATCCCTCCCATGTTTGACTTTAGGCACCATGTATTTTTTCCAAATTCTTCACCTTTAACACCAAAGAAGTCTCTCCCACTGTCCTGTCTCAAAAAAGACAGCCAAGAGTATGTCAGGCCTAATTCTGACAAAAATGAAGGCTAATGGGACTCATACTCTGAAGTCAAGATCCCAAGATCAACCATTTTAGAACTGATAGCATCAAAACTATATGGTGTTGGAGATGAAGAATATGAAAAAAGAGAAATGGTGCATAAAGTGAAACATGGTACAGATACAGCTCTTATGAGGAGCTGCATGCATGCTGCAGGTGTTTGAGGGCTTTTATCATTGATTAAATCATGAAGTTAAACATGTATTGCTCTACGAATAGCGAATATGTCACCATCTCTCATTGAACTCCATTGATTTCCATTGTGTTGCTTTCCATGATTACAATGACCCTAAACATACACCTAAGGCCAAAGTTGATTTTCTGGAGAGGTGTGAGTGAATCAGTGATTAAGTATGACACCCGATCTGCGTATTTGAAGTGTTCTGAAGTGACTTATCTGCTCATTTTCACATTATGTTCGATAGGCGACAAAACTTTTGTCTTGTGAAAATCTGCCCTGTCTGTGTTCAATAAAGGGTCAATCTTTCGTTGGTGCATGAAATTTATTTTTGTACATACATTTTCATTCGGGAGGGTTGTAGCTTTCATATGAGTGACTTCTGAAGCCAAGTGATTAATTGAAAGTCAGGTTATTAGCTGTTATTCCAAACAGATGGATAGGCGACAACTCTTTTGGAGGCGAGTGTATTTTATACAATATTATATATAAGACTACCTCCCTTCCTTCTTTCCCCTCCCTTCAGTTCTCACTCAATACTTCTCTCCAAGTTTTCTCTCTCCCCTTCTCCAAAGCGTCCTTCTTTTGCACTCCTCCCTCCATCCCTTCCTTCCTCTGGTAGCCCTATCCATCCCTCACTCAATACTTCTCTCTGTGTTGTTTACCCTTCTGCAAAGTGTCCTTTTGTGCCCTCCTCTCTCCATCTCTTCCTCCCTCTGCTCCCCTAAATCCTCCCATCTTCTCTCCTTCATACCTCGCTCAATACCTCTCTACATTTCTTCTCTTGCCCTTCGCCAAAGTGTCCTTTTTTGCACTATGCTGGTGCATGCGGCACTTCATGAATATTCTGTCCAGACGACCGTGAAGGCAAAGAAGCAGAGCCTTCCCTCCTATTTGTCCCTGACCAAACAACGTGTGTGTGTGTGTGTGTGTGTGTGTGTGTGTGTGTGTGTGTGTGTGTGTGTGTGTGTGTGTGTGTGTGTGTGTGTGTGTGTGTGTGTGTGTGTGTGTGTGTGTGTGTGTGTGTGTGTGTTTGTCTGTGTGCGTGTATTCCGTCCAGACAAGCATGAAGGCGAAGAAGCAGAGTTTACCCTGACCAAATGATGATGCCTGTGTGCATTACAAGGTTGTTGTTACCAAACATAGATAGATAGATAGATAGATAGATAGATAGATAGATAGATAGATAGATAGATAGATAGATAGATAGATAGATAGATAGATAGATAGATAGATAGATAGATAGATAGATAACAGAGGTGCTTTGAAACAATAGACCGAATCAATTTACTGCACACAGTTTTCATTTTAAGTAAAAATGAAAACATGTCTCTTCTTTGTAGTGTTTTTGATTCACTTGCAACTCTGGGGCGCTCTGTCCTGGCACAGGCTACACCACATCTTGTAGCATTTGATCTGCAATCTAACTTGGTTCAAGTATATCGCCAAGGGAGAGTATTTCTAGTCGAGTTAGAAATACAAAGAAGCCTATCATTTGTTTCAGACGAGAAACTACATTGAAGATTGGCCTACATATTTTGAATATGAAGTGGGGGCAGCATATCGGCAACGGTGAGGTTGAGATTGTCATCTCAACGCAAGACTCTTCAAAGAATAGTACCCGACATCTACCAAGGCCCTATTTTAACTAACCCCTTCAAAATTACATTGATTTCGGTCAGCATATATGAAATAGGCTAAATAAATATTGTTTATTCAATTATTTATTTGCAACCCTCCTTATTCAGAGACTATGTAGAACCTAGTAAAACCTTGGAGGAGCCCCCAACGTGACATCATAATCACATTCTATTAAGAATGTTGGTTAACCTGCAACCATTGACTCTCAATGCCTGCAACCCCACCTTTAAAGTTGCATTCATGGTTGCTATTGTTTACTTTTGTGATGTCATCAATGACATAATAGAATGTTCTGTGAATACAGACCAAGTTTATGTACACCTCTGCAAAAGAAAACAATCTTTTCTGTAGTGCAAGTCATGAGAAGATTACATAGTTGTTGAAGTGGCGACCGTAGAAGATGAAGAAAGGTCAGTGTACGGTCTTTTCATTACAATACAAAGTGTTTTCACATTGTTATTTAGATTATTTTAAATAGCCTATTTGAATAAAGTTTTATTCTCATTGTTTATTTCTATAGCATATTTAAAAACCAAATAGGACCATCGTTCTTTACAGTGATTATAAAAAGAAAAATACTAAATGATTAAAAATGTAAAAACTAAATTGAAAAAAAAAAGTCAAATATACATGTAGTCTCTATATAAACAGTAGGCCTATAGGATATAACTATCTATAAAGAATAGAAAAAAAAGATTATAATTTTTATGTGTGTGTTAGATCCAAATATACGTAGGTCCAATATATTCTGACATATTTTCAGGTTCGGAAGAGCCTTTCCAGGATGAGGCTGGACCAAAACAGTCTGATGTCTCCAACACACCTCTTCATCCTTCCATTCAGGATTACATTTTCAATTTGAATGAGGAGTGAGTTGTGCTCGCATGCTACCTCAGTACTTTATGATTATTATGCTACATGCTGCTCAATGTTGATTTCAATGTTCTGTTACTATTATTAAGGAGAGAGAGGGTCTTCTGTTAAAAATGTCCTAATATATACCGGTAATGTAAAATGTATATAATGTAGCCTATTTTCTGTCATAGGGAGTGGAAGGATTTCATCAGCATGATAGACTGTCAAGTGAGTATTACTGTGTCACGCTTATGATGACATTCTCAGGTTGATATTACAATATGTGATTGCGGTTTAATAACAAAACATTTTTTTCACCACAGATGGCAAGGAACCAGTTTGTGGAGATGTGTCAGGCTGTGCTTACAGTTGTGAGTTCCAGCACAATGAATGTTATCCTGCCAGTTTTTGGGCATATGGAGAGAGATTTGGAGCACTCCTCAAATACATGCCCAAGGTAAAAATCAGGAAGTAACATATTAATTTAATTTTTAAAAAATCCCAAAACACTATGTAGATTTTTCCATAAAATATAAAATATTTGATAGGAATAGCAGGCAGACTTCACCCTGTTTTCAACTGCCCAATGCCACCTTAAAGTCAAATGTCAAAAAAAAAAGATTTATGAATCTAATTGCGTTGTAAAATAACTCCTCATAGTGAATTTTATCAATGTCTAAAAAGCAAAACTGTTTTGCCTGTACTTTTGGATGACAGGTGTAAGAGTGCAGGCTCTTCTGCCTCAGTTAAGAGCGCTGGACATCCTGCAAGACAGGGGGGGATGCTCCGTTTGAAAGTTTCCCTGGCAGCCTTGTGGAAAACTATGATGGCATGGCGTCCCTCCTGTGCCTCACCCATTGCTACCGCTGCTCTGTGTTCCACTGTGACTGACCATCTTTGCGACAGTGCCGAGCAGAAGACCTCTGATCTGCCTGAAGTTGATTCGGTGGCGCAGCATGGAGGCGAATGTTGTGACCCAGCAAGCATTGAGGGGATGGTGGACAGAGTGCTGTCCAGTGAAGGTCTTGACGGCATCGCCAGACACCTGGTTGATGAGATGCAGGGTATCCTACAGGAGAGTAGCCCATCTGTGCCACCATCGGATTCTGGCAGAAGCACCCCGCTATCTCGGCCTCCTCAGATGGTGTACTCATATGCAGAAGCAGCTATGGAGGATTTGCTCAAGCCATTATTACCGTTTCTGGTGGCTCATAGCGCTCCTTTGGATGGACCGAGACGGGCGGACTCCCCTGCCACTGATGCAGTAGGTGAACTCCCAGCCACAGCAGAGAACAAGGAAACAGCATCTTCTCACAGCAAGGACCAAAGCACTATAACGGCCAGCTGTGAACCGGACATGGAACCGCAGGACTCCGTGTCCCAGAAGCGGCGCAGCATGATCAGCTTCTTCACCAATCTGATGGTCCACCAGCTGGTGGTCATGCTTCAGAAGGACGCAGCAGTGAAGGAATGGAGCAATGATCAGAAGGGAACGTGTGAAGGTCTGATTGACAAAGTCCTGTCAGAGTTCAGTGGAGCCTCTGGAGCGCCGAACAGCCATGAACATCTGAACAACATCAAGACCCAGACCATTTACAGGATAATGGAGAAGCTCCTGCTGAAGGAGTCTGGCTCCGAAGACATCCAGCAGAAGGCAGTGAAACTAGAGGATGGCTCATTTCATAAGAGCTTTCTGACGAAGTTGAGAGAACGGTTCCATAAGAATAACAAAGAAGTCACTGTTGCCCCTCCAACTTCACTGAGAGCTTCATCTTCACTTGGATCTGTGCCTGGAGCTACAGGTGCTCAAAAAGCAGGGAGGTTCTCCAGATTTCGGCTCAAGGTAAGAAAAGACTGGAGACCATGCAAAGTTATTTCAATTGTAAACAGTTTTATGAGTTTTAGTCCCCCACGACAGTCGACAGTGTCATTATATTCATGAGCAACTTTCTCCCACTTGTCCTAGTTTCCAAAGAGACGTAGCACAAAGGTGTCTCCCGCCAGTGCCATTTCTGACATGGGTAAGGTTTGCTTTTATGATCTATTTGGTGGTTTCCTCTGCTTTTGTTTTTTTTAATTTTATGTGACGCAAATTTAATTGTAAAATAAACGTGCCTTGCCTTGCCTTATGTTGTTATATATCTCCACCCACCAGCAAACAAGCATGCAGAGACTGCTGCCCCCTGTGCATCTGAGATGACTTCGGATGCATCTGTTGATGGACCAAACACTTGCAAACGCTCCTGGATCATGAGAGTGTTCGGCTGCTGCCGCCAAAGTCCAACTGAAGTCTGAACACACCTCAAACTCCCCATCCTCCCATCTCAAAGGAGTTTCTATTCCATTTCCAACACCTACTCCCCTCTTCAGCTTGGATGTACCACCCGACCACACACACACACACACACACACACACACACACACACACACACACACACACACACACACACACACACACACACACACACACACACACACAATTGTAATAAAAAATAAATAAAATATATAAAAATTAGAAAAAAAAATTGAACACTTTGTCTCTTTGTTCATGTTGTAAAATGGTAGAAAATGTGTGATGACTAGTTACAGTAATTGAGTAGAATGTGGGTATGCGAGTGCATTTGTTTTGTGTACTGTATGCCTATGTGTGTGTGTGTGTGTGTGTGTGTGTGTGTGTGTGTGTGTGTGTGTGTGTGTGTGTGTGTGTGTGTGTGTGTGTGTGTGTGTGTGTGTGTGTGTGTGTGCACGTTTGTGCATGTGTGTTTGTTGTGAGCGTGTGTGCATGTGGGCCTACTGTATGCGTGTGTGTGTGTGTGCGCACGCTTGTGCATGTGTGTTTGTTGTGAGCGTGTGTGCATGTGGGCCTACTGTATGCGTGTGTGTGTGTGTGTGCTGTGTTTGTGTGGGGGGGGGTTATGTGACAACCTGTAAGTGTATTATATAAAGCTACAGCCATTAATGTTGCATGGGCCAAGGCAGAGACAGCAAAGACAGCACACTGAAGATTGAAAAGAGGGAGCAAACTAGAGAGGAGAAGCAAACTAAGGAAGAAAGATAGAATGCTGGATTTTTTCTCTCAATTAGAGCGACATTGCCATCTCTCATCTGGGTCGTGTGTGTGTGTGTGTGTGTGTGTGTGTGTGTGTGTGTGTGTGCGTGCGTGCGTGCGTGCGCGCGCGTGTGTGTGTGCGTGCGTGTGTGCGTGGGTGCGTGTGTGGGGGGGTGGTTGTCTGTGTGTGTGTTTCTGCTTATGTCTATGTGCACAGTTCTTGTACATGTGTATATGCATGTGTTTGAAGTTTGTGTGTGCCTGGGTGTATGTCTGTGTGCATTTTGAACGTGACTGTGAGTGTGCACGGGTGAGTGCGTGTTTATGTGTTTTTCAGCATATCGTTCGTCGCTGTCAAGCAGAAACCTTGCATCTCCACATTTTTCATTCATTATAAAATATAAATCAGCTACTGGTCACTCACCATGATTATACTGTATGTACAGTACAGTATATAGGCTATAGAGTAAATATGATAAATAATTAAATACCCAACTTTAATGTTGAAACATTTATTTATTTAGAAATTGGTGATTTATAAATTAATGAGTGGGAAAAAAGAAAAGCAGAGATAGAGATTCGACTGGACAGCGACGATATGCCAATTTGCATTGATGCAGCTTTTAAGCCCCCGTTATAGAGTCATCATCAACGTTTATGCAAATGGGAATGGATACTGCTTTGTGACTACTGGCCCTTCAGAAGAGAAGAGAAGACAGTGCTGGGTGCCAACAAAATGCTTTTCCCTCCTCTCGACTGCGCTTGTATTGACCCGCAAAAGTGTGTGTGTGTGTGTGTGTGTGTGTGTGTGTGTGTGTGTGTGTGTGTGTGTGTGTGTGTGTGTGTGTGTGTGTGTGTGTGTGTGTGTGTGTGTGTGTGTGTGTGTGTGGGTGTGTGCTGCTGTGTTTGTGTGCTAAACATAATGCAATACTGCAAAGATGATTGCAATGTAGAGTATGCATACAACTTTAATGTGTGAAATTGCACTCCAAAGGCCTAATACAATATTCAATAAACAAAATACAATATAGCCTACAGTATTCACTCCTTGTATGCTAAATTATAGCTACAGCAAAACAGCTGCATAAGTGCTGTATATATCACACAGTGCATTCAGCTCAATTGAGTTCAATGTCACACTTCAATGACACAATAAATGAATAACTCAGCAAGTTCAAAATCAACAACAGCATCATCAAATGTTCAAAACTTGCATGACACAGAGGTCATTTGTCCATAAAGAACGTCTATAGTAGCTCTCTCATGGCTGACGAAACCGACAGTGTCATTATGACACACAGCAAAATTGCATTTATGCCATTACTGCCCTCAACCAAAGGGTAGTGTCAAGAATTGAACCAGTAACCCTATACTGTATACAGTATACAGTAAGTATAAGCTCAACACCCGACCTGTACCGGCTTACCCATGACTAACCACGAATAGCCATATGACCATTATACACCTTCATCTCCTTCTCTGTTGTCTAGTTTCTGCCCCATGCAGGGGCTTACTGTAAAATACAACAAAAAAATAATTAAATGGAATGCTGCAGTTTGAAACATAGAGTACATGTTGGCTACAAGATGCAAATAATGGATGCGTTGGGAAATGAATGCTGTATTTTCTTCCTGACCTCTTGTCCACCAGCTGTGATGAGGGAGGGGTATTATATTTCAAATTAAGGGGTGTTATATTTCACATTACTTCTCTGTCTTACTTTTGTATTAATATTACTTAACTTCAACTCATTAATTCACCATCTGCCATCCTAGTGCAGTAATAAAAAAATAAGATTTTTGGATTAATGGCTCCGACTCTGCTCAACTCGTTAAATTCTTAAAGTGCTGTCGGCAGGTATTTTTTAAAAATAAATCGCAGGACCTTGACTTGAAAATTAAAAATGTGCATACAACATCCACGTCCCTACCTCACAGGAAATTGTGCTGTGTTAATTTAACACTGGGAAAGTACAATTCAACTCTTTAAGTGTTACATGAACATTTTCCTGAACTCCAAAACGACCTTTCCGTACTGTCCTCGCAATGCATGCATTGGGCATGTTGAGTCAAGGGTGAAAGTAGACTGGTGCGCACAGGTGCATAGCCGGTGTGCAGTACTAAGTATGGAATAGCGGACGACGAGGTGTCCCGATATCAAGGGAAATAATGGACGAGGCGGAGCGTTCTAAACAGCCCGACGGCGCAGCCGAAGTCCATTTTCCCTTGATATCGGGACACCTCGAAGGCCGCTATTCCGCTTATCACCCGGTTACCAGCATTTAAGTATTAATTTATTAATATCTTGATCTAAGGCTTTCTGAGAAAGTAGATTCACCACTGCGCTTGGTACGTTGCCATGGGCACCACTTCCTAATCTAGTGAGACGCGCCTCTATCGGAGGCATAAAGGACGCGCAGAGAATGTTGGTGACTTGACAACCAAATGCGATAGAATTGACGACTGGGTTTTTTACTTGACAACCAGATGCGATAGAATTAGTAACGGGGTCTTGACTAGACAACCAGATGCGATAGAACTAACGACACGGTCTTCACTAGACAACCAGATGCGATAGAACTAGTAACGGCACTTCGCCAGAAAGTTAGAGAAGAAGCAACTTGGACGCCCGCACGCCCGCATGACATCATAGTTGTCCTGCTACCGGGGAATAAAGGACACCTGCTCAGCCAATCAGAAGACATTCTGTCTGCTCACTGGGTGATATGCATACATATAGTAGATCTTTAGTGTATATGTTTATTTTGTTTGTTTGCGGGAGTGGAGGTAGCACTGTTAAGACCCGTGTTTAGTAGAGATGCCAGTGAGAAGACACAAGTGAATGGTTTTCCAGTTAAAGGGGCATGCCACTATTTTGGGGCTTAATACAGTTAAAATCGTTGGCCAGGGTTTACAAAGGTGGTAATTAAAGTGTCTTATTTTTCATGCAAGCCGTTGTCTTGCTTTGAGACAAAAAATAAGACACTTTATAAACCCCGGACAACGATTTTAACTGTATTAAGCCCCAAAAATAGTGGCATACCCCTTTAACGGTCCCTCCCGCCACCATTTTTTCCGCAACTCCAAAACAACCTACCTCTCCTGTCCTTCTATACATTAGACATGTTAGTGCATATGTCACTGAGTGCACACAGGTGAAGGACTGCCGTGTCTCAACAGCGCCAACTTGGTGATGGACAGGTGCAGTCCCTCCCTCTTTTATCTCTGACAGGTTTCCGATAGCTGTGAACGTGGTCATTTTGCTAATCCGACTGCAGTTTGCCAAGTGTTGCCAGAAGGGGGCTGTTTGTTTCTATCTCATGTGCTATTTGCCATAGGCAGTGTGACAGCTCTACCAAATACATTTTCAACATATATTTTTTAGACATTTGTCTACAGCAGCAGACCACACATAGGCTATGTAAGCATAGACTCTTTTTGCTACTGTATTTGTACTTTGTGACATTAGCTGAATATGTTATACTTTATGTGTAAGTTTTATTTTGGAGGAAAGTGTCTGCCAAATACACACGCTAATTGACCAAATTCAAACAGTAGCTAATAATTCAGTGGACTGGAGGCTGGACAGTAAAGGCAGGGCATTTTAGAAGACCAGCTCAGAAGAGCACAAGTGAAATACTGTACAGTGGATTGCTTTCTTCCACCTCAGTGAAGAGCTTCTTTAATGAAAAAAAAAAGTCAGCACTTTTGTAGCGAGGAAATACCGACACTGCAGCCTTGCTTGCTCTCCGGTGTTGTTGCTGTGCAACACACAACTCAATGGGTTTATATAATTCCCCTTATAGGAGATACTCTCACAAAAGCAGCCACACAGAGCAAATGGAACAGCCTTGACAGAGAAAAAGGCTCTATGGCAAAGCAATGCTTGATATGTGCGCTTCTAGGACTGTGTGCACGCACACGGGAAACACATTCAACCCAGTGCCACACTTCTGTTCTTACAGCAGATACACACATTGCGTCACAAGACTCTACCTCAGTCATTTCAGGACCAAGGCCAGCTACCAAGCCAGACACAGTACATTTTACTGTGAATCAAGAGGCCATTACACTGCCCTACAAAGGCAAAGTGCAGCAACTGCGTATTTTGTCAAAATTCTGTTTAGACTGAAAATGGTCTTCGTAACACCTCTTTTATCTTGTGATAAAGGGTCGTGTGCCAAAACGTTCTCTCTCTCCCCACTCCCTTCCTGTCCCATTCCTCGCTATACTGTCCAAATAAAGTTGAAAAAAGCCCAAAAAATATTTGAAAAAAAAAAATGAATTCTTTTGATCGACGTCCTATCAATACTTGTTCGAAACGAAGGGCAGAAGAATCACGGATGTTTCAAAACCATTGATCGGAATACAATAGAAGTCCGCTGTCCATATATACGTACATACTGTATATAGCCTACTGATATACATCAGTAATACTATGCTTTGGTGACGCATGGCATGCTGTATCTTAGTTACCGGACTGAAAATCTTTGGCTATACTTACACAGCTGAAAAAGTTAAGTGGAACAAACACTGCCCTCTAAACACACAGCTAGTCCATTCAAGCCTAATGAATGTGGGTGCCTAATAATCAAAATCCTGACTGCCTTGAACTTTACTGTCTGGGTAACTACAAACAAAAAGGCCTCTGAGATTCTGAGAATCCCCCTTTACTCTCTCTCTTTGTTGTCTACCCCTGCAGTGTTGGAGTGTTGAATTAACACTGCAAAAGTGTACTTTGTAACTCATAGAGTACTATTCGAATACTATCCAGCAGAGTGGGTAGAGTAGAGTGCTGATTAAGCAGTACACTGTGCCATGCTTTGAGGCTAATTTGTCAGGACAGCGCAGGGTTTTGCTACTGGATAGTGCACAGTATAAAAGGGGGGTGCAAAATGTCAGCATTCACTTGTATAAATCTAGATATAGAATACAGTAGATATAGTTAAACTACTCTAAAATGTCTAAGATGACATGTTTTGTAAAGGAATCTTAGAAATTACATTCCCAACAC
>NC_085873.1:6835349-6917849 GCF_034702125.1 Engraulis encrasicolus
CACTCTGTTATAGTGGGTATATCTGGCAGCAGCCAATGCCTTGTAACAGTCTTTCTAGCAGCAGATATCAAAACACCAAATAAATATTTGTTCACGTACACTTCTGTTTGTATGAAAAGACATATCTCCTAGCACAAAAAAATGTTACATTGAAAAGGTATAGTTAAATCAAACATGTTTTCCATCAGCCTGTGTATCTCTGACCTCGTCCCCTCTTAAATTTAAGACAGACTCTAAGAAAATGCAAAAAACTTGACAGCATCGGCCCCTGAGGACTGTCAGTTCACTGGGAAATGTCCTTAATGCCAGACTACCAGTCCAGGCCCATGTCTCATCTGAGCTGTCAAGCACTCAATCTTCCAAGCAGTCAAGCACCCAACCACCTCACCCATTCAAGCAGCTGATATGACCTCCAAGTGTGACAAATACATGTATCCTCCCGAAAAGTCCAGCTCTTGGGGCTCGAACTCACAACATCACAGCAAGCAAACCGCTGGAATTGGGGGCACAGTCAAACACGGAGACAGATATTGTCATAGTAATACCTGATCCAAACCCCTCCAGGGGGGCAGGTAACAATCATGTCCAATATGAGCAGTCCACCAATAATTAAAAGCGAAACCCTAAGTTTGAAGTTGTGTGGATTTGGATGTGATTCACTAAACAGACACAGTTAGATCCTGTAACATTATGTAACCCACAATCTTTCTCTTTGTTTCTCGTCGATACTGATTCACATATTTTAAATGGCATCGACATAATTTGATTGTGATTATGAGTGCATTACCATGACTGTAATCTTGTGTACAGTGAAACCTTTGCTCTTAAACTTCACCTTCATGTAAGTAATAAATATGTAGGGTTAGTCTTCACAGCAGGTAGGCTGGGCTTTACAACTGAAGCCATATAGGCCCTACATGTAAATTGCAAATAAGATCCAGTTCAGCACCACTGCGCTGTCCATAACCAAAATCAAAGCTAAACCATCTTCTGGTTGGAAGCACTGAAGTCACACACAGAGAAGGCAACAAAAAGCACGTGATGTGGATGTGAATACTACACTTAGCATCTAGCACTCTCTTTGTTGATAGCTGTGGAATAGTAGTATAAAAATATTCATGGGTATGTCTTTATTTCACAAGCTAGTACAAACGTGCCATGGCCATCTGGTTCTGTTTGGGTCCTAGCAACACTTCTGCTTGTGGGATTCGTCGTGGAATTGAGTCCTTCTCTTGCTGACGTATGGAGACGATCAATACGCCTGATTTATGACTGCAGATCATCTGTCACAAAGGTAAACGGTCTCACGCCAACTGCCTTCCCGCCGATCCATCACAGACCTGTCACTTTTCATCCTGGCACGCATCACGCATTCCTTGACACCGTGGATGCAATGCAAGAGCAGCAGTGTGGCAGTTTTGAACTAAGAGCTTCAGACCAATCTTTCAAAAGGATTTTTTTTTCAAAGGCAGCTAGACTTTATATTCAAGGCACTCCTTTTGCGACCTTAAGAGGGGGGAAATATCACAAGGACTGGGATGCACAACAGCAGACTTGTTTCCTTCAGTAGACAATGTTCCCACATTTGTGTATTAGCCTACGATTAAAATACAGCGATGTTTACATTCATTGTTTCACGGTCCTGAACAAGGAGTTAACACATTCATTTGAACTTCTTATATTTTAAGCCCTGCCAAACTCACAAAGACGGAGGGAGATGCTATCATTCGCATGCGTCTCCTTTAAAACGAAACACGGTTTTTGTTCAACTACAGCGCAAATTCATCATAGCCCATGTTCGATTTCATGCCAACCGTCTTCCAATACCATGCACCTCAAGTCAATCCTTCCATAGACGAAACAACTGCCATAACATTTCGCCTATTATTGTTCTCACAGTGCACAGTTCTTTGATGAAAACCATCATCTTGAATATGTGGCAGCATAGCGCGCGCAGTCTGTCTCTGCACATTTCGTTATACTTCGACAAACACTCCACTGCTGCACTCTCGTTTTCGCAACAGCAACATCCAGATGAAAAACATGACCATGTAGGCTACTCACGTGTTTCCAGTGATCGGTCCGTGACAGCCATAGCTCGGGCAGGGCACCTAAAAAGTGCTGCTTGGTTCAGTGTCTGATGCCAGCTGCTCTCGCCTGCGGTTCCGCCAGCTCTCTCTATCTCTCTCAGTCTCCACCGGTGGAGCGGTTCTTCTCAGCAGCAGTCCTTCGGTGTGGGAGATCTCTCTCACACACACAAACGGTTCTGCGTTGGACTGGGGATTTTTTCCATCGCACTGATTGGCGCGTCACCGTTCGGAGAGAATCAACTTAAATTCCCTCATTTTTATATTTGAGGACAATTGGGAGCCTATATTTATACGTGAGTGCATATCCTTGACACTGTCCTGAATGTTAAGGAATCTCAAAGACACCTGCTAAAATTTGTCTTAAAAGAAGTCTTCCTCAGGAGAGGCTAGACAAGTTGCACAGTACCCTGAAAGTATAGGCTACCTCCATGCTCTCCTGACCTAACAGTTGGGCTGTTTTCTTGACAGATTTCATTTGAAGGAAGAAGAGGTGGGCTATACAAAAGCATTCAGGCAACAAAAAACGTGGCTAAACCCTTGACATCTGAAAGATGCATGAATTAAAAAAGTATAATCAATTATTCAATAGTCTATGCTAAAGGACTCTTGAAATTTGCTTTGTAAGCTGCCATGCATCATCCATTACATTAAATTACATGACTCTGAGCTGATCGGTGCTTATATATCCAAAGCATGCCTGGAGCAATGTGGGGTTAGGTGCCATGCTCAAGGACACTTCAGCCATGGATGGAGGTGTAGGGAGAGGAAAGGGTGGTCATTTAAACCTGCAACCCTTTGATCTTAAGACCACCTCGGCATTAGGCCACGGTTGCCCCACTGAATCATAAAAGGATGATTCTTTGTTCTTTATATCGCGTAGCCTCTTACTGCAGATGGGGTCGCCTGCGGGCCTATTCACTATTTGCTGAAAATACTCAACTACATCATAACAACATTGCTATGACAGTGCAGAGAGCCTTAAGTAACAGATTAAGACATAGACATTACAATTTTGGTGACAGTAAGGTTATAACATAGGCTCTGCGCTAAGGGGTTAATATAACGCTCAAACTGTAACAGAGTCGACTCCTCCTCAAGCATGATATAAAGGCGTACTTCATGCCCATGAAAAAGTAAGGCACTCACTGACCAACTACTTAGAGACTTGCCTACATGTTGACACAGGATAGGCTACATAGTTGTGTCCACTAGAGTGCAGCAGAACACTAAAATGTGTCCCCTGTTCCAACATTGCACCATGACCATACACTGCTAGACTACTGACCCTATATACTGCAAAGTTTCAGTCGACAACTTTCACAGTAATTCATTTGCACATTATTCTTGCGCAACATTATATAGAGACACCATCAATATTGTGTAGAACAACATACGTAGGCTATTTAAGTTATCCCCATGAACACAAGGCTCTATAAGGAATTATTGAAACGACTATTTATAGCCATGCATGACAAGACTTTCTGTTTCACGTCTAATGGGAGAATAATATACCCCAAAATAGTTAATATTTTATGCTGTTTAATTTTTTTGTTTTACTGCAAGAAACGGAACAAAAATCAAGCCGCTACAATTGATCTACACTTTTTTTCTCCTTGTCCTATGCTGTTTAGGCCTACTTTGTTACACCAGGGTTACACCACCCTCAACTGTTGTTACAGCTCTGGTGCAATATACATAACTACTTCTAAAATTTCGCTTTTGCAAAAGTTGCAAAATATAATGAATTTACAATTGTTTTCACCATATGGATCATAAGCATGTGGACTACACCCGCAACCACCCAAGCCTCATCACAGCCTTCCTCCCTTGGCACTGTCAATCCCACCAGGATGATCTTCTTTGCCTGTTCTGGCCAGATGACTACGTCATGCCTCAAGGTGGTCTGGACAATCAGGGGAGGATTTTGGTCCTGGCTAGAGGTGAAAAAAGTAAAAGTGAAACTTAAAAAACAAAGAAACAGTTTCCTTCCAACACAGGTAAGTTATCTGAGTGAGAGACCTGTGCACTTGTCTTACACTACGCTGAGTCTGTGCTTGTTGGATCAAATTTGTGTTGGATTCTTGTTAGGTTTTTAGGGTTTTTCAGTAACAACACAGATACAATTGTAAAAAAAAATGTGTGTGGCACCCGCAAAGGACCATATAGAGGGGCTGGATCCGGAAACTACACAGGAAAAAAAATTAGCTGTCTAGTCTGCACAGCCGCACACTTGGGGAATGATGGAAAATCCCCAAGTCTATCAAAACAGTCAGTAGCAGCCAGGGGGGTAATAGAAGGTGGGGTGGGGGATGGCGGCAAGCTCATCAACAACCGGGAGATGGGCTGACTGCATTGAACAGAGAAAGGGGCTGAACTGTCAGACTCATCGGGGTCGTTAGGCCCAATTCTGAATAACATTAGAGTAATTAGTGTAACTACTGCGTAACATCATGTGTTAATGTTGTACTTACAATGTGAATGGCTCTCTTCTCACAAGACGTCTGCTGATGTCCCTGATGGTACCTGTGGCTTGGATGGTTGCTGCCTTCTCCTGGCTTGCTCCAGGATGTCTGCGATCCCACAGAGCACCTGGTCATGCCCACCACCTGTTACTGCCCTGGGCCTGAGATGTTTGACACCCTGTTAGCATGTGGGACAGGGTGCTCTTCTTCCCACACAGTGTACAGAGTGGGTCCTCCATCATGCCCCACCTCGCCAGGTTCCTTCCCTGGTACTCAGACCTCAGGAGGAAGCTTACACGGAATTCAAACTTCAAACTTAATTAGTATATTATTATTTTTGCCATAATATTATACTATTACACCTATAAAAACATCAGTTAACTAGTAACAAATTGCAATATGAATTAATACATGATTTTTATCTGACAAAACATTGACAGGTTGCATGCGACCACAACTAATAATCAACTAATGATAAAAAAACCCATGTACTTTTACCAACTTTGAGTTATTTTGCTTCAAAAGATTCTTTGACATAACCTGTGACTCTGGTCAGACCCCTCTGACCCATCCATTTCCTTGGGCCAGCACTTAGCCCCAAAACCAGGGCCCCCAGCACATGACCGTAACTACCATTAAAGACACAGAGGTCATGTCCTCTGTATTTTTTTCAGGAATGTAAAATTTATCTATGATGAAAATCAATTTATGATCAACAATGATTAATTCAGTATGTATATGCCACTCCCATTTATCCTCAAGGCAGTGATTAATGAAAACAAACTTTTCCGAGATCTTGGTCATTGTAATGGGGGCAGCTCTTTGTTTACATTTCATAAAAACATTTTTATTTATTCCCAAAAACATCTGAAATGTTATACAACATCAGCAGACAACTAGCAAACAGTGGTACCTTATGGGAAAATATTTGGAGTAGGCCTATGTTAATTAAAAAAAAATGTAAACAAACGCTGCCCCTATTAGAAATAGCTCATATCTCGGAAAGGGCTTAGCCGAAAAATGTGGCATCACCGGGTACTGACAAGCCAAGGGTAGGTTGAGCAATACAACAGCATATTGAAACTGACTGAACTGGTCCTTTAAGAGTTTGACTGAAGTGTTTGAAGCATTCTAAATGTGCAGAATGCAGTACACCATTGGACCCCGGTATTTGAAAATGTCTAGTTACGGCCCTGCCCCAGCACCCATTAGCACCTGGCCCCTGGAGGTGAGAAAGCCATTAGCACCTTTGGGTCCAGCACGGCTATACCATAACCTGACTTCTGGCTGTGTTTTCACAAGCTGCACATGAGGGCCTTCTGGTTTTCTCACGCAGCCCTCTGAGGACTGTGAACATCACAATCATTTCTGAACGAATTAACCAGTCAGGATCACCGGGTGAGATTTTCCATTCATCGGCAGCGTTATGGATCTTCGTCCACTTGTTGTTCTCAGCTACATCATGGGTCGAGTTCAGTGTGAGTGGCTGAAGTGGCACACAAGATGAGGACAGGTAATTATTAATCTAATCACATGCAAGGATTTTTGATAAGGAGCATCATTCGAAAACGTGTCAGTGGGAGATTCCCAGATGGTATTATGACGATGCAGGCGAAACATACCAGTTACATACTGGAGCTGTTCGAGGGAAGGAGCATCAGGAAGGCAAAAAAGATCTTTGCTGATCCTAGTCACCCCAACCATGAACTGTTTACTATATTACCATCTGGGAAACGGTACAGAAGCCTGAAGTCTCACACCACCAGACTCCAAAGTAGTTTCTTCCACCAAGCAGTTAGATTACTGAATTCATGCTGAAGACAACAAGGCACTTTCTTCCACCCCCCCCCCCCTCTCTTTTTTATTTTTTTTTCATTTTTATTTTTTAAATATTTTTGAGGACACAAGAAAAACACAACCATTTTTACTCTTTATAGGCTTCAAACCTATAATAAGACGTAATAAACTAATCTTTAATCTTGAATCTTGAAGCTAGCGAGAGTCAGGAGTGCGCAGGTATGACCTGGCCCTTAATGCTCCAGTCTTTAGAGTTCAGACCATGTAACCCTCCTGTTTGGGAGGTCCCATCTGGTGGTCACTACATGATGTCACAGCCTGGCTCAAAAAACATGACACAACGGGACAGACGAGAGGGTGACAGTTTTTTTCTCAAACCACCAAAACTGTGGCAATAGAGAGAGGGTTTGCCTCAGCTGAGATTTCCGGACTGGTACTGTGCAGGCCACAGGAAAACAGCACTCACCAGCAGAGAGAGAGAGAGAGAGAGAGAGAGAGAGAGAGAGAGAGAGAGAGAGAGAGAGAGAGAGAGAGAGAGAGAGAGAGAGAGAGAGAGAGAGAGAGAGACCCAGGAGCCTCCACCTGCTCCAGATCAGCCATCAACACCAGTGATCAGGGCCGTATCCAGACATTTTCAAATAGGTCAAATACTGCTGTATTGTTTGTATATGCTTCAAACACATAAGTCAAACTCTTAAGTTTGTTTTCATTAATCACTCCCTTCAGGATAAATGGGGGTATCGTATACAGACTGAATTTATCATTGTTGATCATATATCGATTTTCATCATAGATACATTTTACATTACTGAAAAAAAATCCAGAGGACATGACATCTGTGTCCTCAATGGTAGTTACATCCATGCCAGTAATAATCAGCAGCAGTACCTAGAAGAGGAGAGAAGCAGCAGAGGCCCACGGTGCGCACTAGTGCCCCGGTGGAACCCTGTAGTGACCAGGGCCATGACAATGAAAAGGTAAGACAACAGGCCCTGCCGTGGCCAACCGGTAGGGCACTCGCCTGCCATGCGGGTTCAATTCCCATCCCAGGTCCTTTGTCGACCCCTCCCCGTCTCTCTCCCAATTTGCTTCCTGTCAACCTCTCACACTGTCCTATCAAATAAAGTCGAAAAAAGACCAAAACAAGTGAGAAGAAGGTGAGAGAACAAGGATGGAGGAGGAAAGCGAGATGCTGGAGAATCACAGCCGCATGTGATGCTGGATTCCTCCTTCCTTCCTCACTTGTTTCTTTGCTTCTTCCATCTGACTTGACGGGAGGAAGGGTGACGCTAAGACACGAGGCTGCAGTACTGAGGAAATGGTTAGTGGAGGGATATTGATGATCAGATTTCATACAAGATATCTGTCAACTTGCACTGTCACAATTTGGTCCATTTTGCAAAAAAAACCAACATTTGTTCATGCAGATATCCAGGAGGCAAGGGACACACACACATATGTACCCACACACACACAAGGAAAGGTGGATTGCCTTCTGATTTTGATTACCAATAAATGATTTCCATTGGTGGGGACAAGGACTTCAGCGATGAATGCAGCTCCACAGTGATGTTTCAGCAGTAGCACACGTCAGGGTGCCGCAACGACAGCCAGTGCCACTATTGTATGGAAATGGAATATTTTTTGTTTGTTTGTCTCTAGTGGATTATTCAAGAAGCATATTCATTGCATCATCAACCACAGATTACAAATTAATTTGGCATTAAATGATGTTACTCCATCTGACATCTGAGCCCAAAAGTCTTTCATTACCCATTAATGTTAATTAAAGTCTTAGTGCCCCCCCCCCTCGTTGTTTTTAAGAGATCCCACTCACCCCTCCACCCCTCCACCCCTCCTTGTTGTTTTTCTAAAGACTCCACCCTCCCATACCTGCTGTTGTCCAGCAGAGTTAGGTGTAAATTTCCACTAAACCCTCCATCCTTTCACCCTCCCATCCAGCCCAGATGAGCGAGGGGCATCATTACCATGGCATTGGTGGAATGCGGAGGTCGTGCCATTGGAGTGACATAACAACCAGTGCAGCCGGAATGGGGAGGGCAGGGTGGAATCCTTTGCTTTTGGGGTAAGGGGGTGTTTGGGTGAGTGGAAATGTACCAGTAGTCGTGTTTACAGGCACATGGGGTGAAATCGCTCGGAAGCTATGGCAAATGGGAGATGAGGTGGAATAAAATTAATCTTGTCTTGCATTGTAATGGGACAGGCTTGGAGATGTGTGACTGAAGAATGAGTAGTACGTAAATGAATAATAAAACAACTAACAGCATTAACAGATGCTGAACCGCATAACTGATTTAACCTACTGCCTTTTATTGCTGTGAATTTTGTATTAGACTTCTAATTTATCTGTTGGCAAAGAAAAGAAAACTGCTCTCGGAGAGCGTAAACTCTATCCGTCTTCACATGCATCTTCACATGAAATATGACATATTTTGTAAAGGAATCTTAGAAATTACATTTCCAATCATTTCCATATTCAGGGGACCTAGAGAAGGTGGGGACTGTTTTAAAGGTGTCTACCTTCAATATAGACCTACATTGCATGGGGAAATCCTGATTTGTATTTATAGTACGGCATTCGGAGGACTTCTATGACCCTTGGAGGAATTTGAAGTGGCCCCTCGAATGAAAAAGGTTCGCCACCTCTGCTTTAACCAAAGTTGTTAAATATCATCTTCTTTGTTGGCTGCAATGCAATTTCCCATGGGCAAATGCTGCTAACTGGCTACCAACTACGTTTTTGAGAAACACAACCTTACCATACCTTTGTACTAATTTCATTCACAGAGAAGGTCTGGAATGGCCGAATTGAGGAACAATTACTGAGGTGGAGGTAGGGGTGAAGTCTGTTACGATTTCAGCCAATAACTGACATTTGGTCGTGATATTGAGTAATGATTGAGAGTGAAGTGAAAGACCAACTGTGAAACTCCAACTCCCATTGTCATTGTGTCACAGCACTCCACAGCACACAGGTGTTCACTGCACACTGCACACAACAAAATTGCATTTATGCCTCACCCGTGCAAGGGGGCAGCCCCAAATGGCACCCCAAGGGAGCAGTGTGGTGGGACGGTACCATGCTCAGGGGGGAGCGTACCTGTACTCAAAAATAATGCAATAGGCTACCTGTACGCAAAACAGTTACCCATACATTTCTATCCTACCTTTGCTCAGAACAGAACGCATTTTACACTGCTGACAAAAACAGAAGAAAAAATACTTCCAGGTCCAAGCCCTTAGTTGATTTAAAAAGTCAAAAGCATGTTTATTTTCAAATGGGCTAATGCATGAAAAAAATCATCAAAAGCATATTGGTACTATATGGCCTCCATCAGGGTGTGCAGTATACATGCACTTTGATCTGTCATTTGTTTTATTTACTGCTCTCTGCCACTAGATGGTGGTAGTCTGTGAAACTGTAGCCCTGCATCAGCAGGTAGATACTGATCAGTGTGACTGAGATGCAGGGATGCAGACGGGGTGAGTGGGTCACTTGTCTTGGGCTCAGGGAGAGAAGGGGCCCAGAATTGGGTCCTCATCATGTGTTTTGGGTTTGGGGCCCTTTCAGATGACTTTGTCCTGGGCCCCCACCGAAGCTGTCAGCGGCCCTGACTGTGAATGTCTGATGATGGAGATACACAACAAAACACTAAAGCAAACTGAGACTCCAATAACGGTTGTGTCAGGGCCTATTTCAAAGACAAGTAATCTTTGCCACGGTATACTGGTTTATTTCTTCCAGTTGTAAGGCAAGCGCATTGTGTTAGCTAGTTTTGATTCTGACAGGCCAATCCTAGTTATACTCGTTCATTTCATCAGAAGGCTTAACAGCTGTGCTTGTCTTGCTGTTTTATCTGTGCTGTCAGGATCTATTCCAGCACAATCTAGCCAACATTCAATATAGCCTACTGATAGGCCTATAACATTCGGTAGGCCTCATTTTAAACAGAGGTGGGGATTCATGCTGACAACAAAATACACGAGGCCTAGAATGAATGAAGGAAGTTTCCTTTATTGTCAATCCACCATGTAACCATGTAAGAAGCAAAGGATCTTAATTCCCTTTCACCAAATGTGCAATTCAAACTTAGAACTGCAAACACACACACACAGGCATACACACACACACACACAAACTAAGTCAAAGTCAAACTCAAATTTATTTCTCTATAGCGCATTTCATACACGGGTGCAAATCAATGTGCTTGACATAAAAACAGAGGTAAAACAAGGGAAACAAAGAAAAAGTACTAGATAGGCCTAGACAAAAATAAAACAATACATTAAATGATCAGAGTAAAAAAGATTAAGACACATCAAGATTAAAAACTAACACAACCACAAAGCCAGACTGAATGAAATGAATGTGTATAGGCCTAACAAATTTTGCCCTGGTGAAAGTGCAGTGTTTGCTGATTTGTAATTGAATGGAGAGAGGAGCGAGCGCATCAAATATGCATGGCTGGCCACGGCTGTTGCTGAAACGACCTGAGTTACGTAAGCCCCGTAGGTGGTCGATTAGATTCAGAGCTGTAGAACATTGTGTGTCGCTGTGTCCACAAATAATGGTGGATGGAATTAGGCTTTTCAATAGATAGATTACTGTGGGGATCATTTTCAGAAGAGCTTTTTTTAAATCAGTGTATGGTGGATGGAATTCGAGGATGCGATTGGGGGGATGACAGATAGGGGGGATTGTCTTCCCTTCTGGTTTTGATATATTCAATTCTATATGTTTTCTTTCAGTTTATGTATGCTACATGGTTATGTATGTATGTATTTTTTTTTTCTTCAACAAATCACACTCTCAATTACACTATTACAGTGGGTGACATTTTGGGAGAGCTTTCTATCCGCTACCACTGCACTGAATGACACAAAATGTGCACTTTTAGGTAGAATTGGGAGAGAAGTGTGTGGAATAATGAGCCTATGTCTGAGTCAGTTTGTTCCCTGCTTAAAAGCTCTGTCTTACACCATGGTCTGATTGAGCTGTTGTATCTGACAATTAGCCTAATTGGGCCCTATGTGATGTGCATAATGTTCGTCTTAAAGTGGGTAGGTAGGCCTACACACACACACACACACACACATGCCTGTCTTTGAAATGTGAAAGATTAAATATAACATGGCTCATCTCAGTAATTTCACAAGCGTTGTCCCAATTTTTATTTGCAACAGAGAGGGAACAATAAAGAAGAGCTTGCAGTTGCATCTTGGCTTCAGATAATTTGTGTGCTGAAGTCCGTTTAGATGCAAAAATAAATACAAGCGCGTTCTCTTCTGTCGCAAGTCTGTCAGGCTCTCCTATTGGTGGAACGCGAATTGCTGGGTGGGGGCTTGGCCATTCACATGTGCCCAACTGCAGCATTCAATACAATACAAATGTTGGACTTGACTGCAGGAGGTAAAACTGGAGCAGTTTGGGCAGCCGTTTGGTTGTTTATTTAATTTGAAAACCTAACCACCATCACAAGATGAAGTTCGTCAGATTTTTGATGAAAAACGCTGCGTTGGCAAATGTCCCAAGACATGTTGAACATTTCTCCAAATTTTCTCCGTCGCCCATTTCTATGAAACAATTCCTCGACTTTGGTGAGTGAGGGGAGTGAGGGGAACGCTTTATAATTGCATACAGTAGCCTAGGCCTGATTTTGCAAAAAATGTCAGCAGTCTCCTTTCTGCAGTTGTGTTAACAGGTGCAAATTGAATTTGAATTTGTATGCGTGAGTGAACGAAGCTGTGCTCATGTCCAAGTAGCTATGGGTGCATGTTTACATTTCGCAGGGTGTTGCATCATCCAGTCAGAGAACCTATATCACAAAGCGCGTGTGTGTGGCTGTATTAGCTCAAAGGTTTCGTTAGCATAAGCTGCGATACAAGACACAGCACTGCGTGTGCAATAGTACTTGCATTACTAGTAACAGTGTGTCTAAATGTTGTAGTGAAATGACAGTTTGGTGCGAGTATTGGCTGTGGAGCATTGTACGCAAGCAAAGCAGAGCAGACTCTACGAATGGATTACATTGGATTCCTGCCGCCCTCATTCCAGTGATTGTGCTTTTTTGTAGGTTCTTCTAATGCATGCGAGAAGACTTCATTCGTGTTCCTCAGGCAGGAACTGCCCGTGCGGCTCTCCAACATTATGAAAGAAATCAATTTGCTCCCAGACCGGTTGCTCACGACACCTTCGGTACAAATGGTCCAAAGCTGGTACGTGAAATATCCGACTGCCAAACACTTAAAAGCTGCTGTGCTGTTGTGTTGTGTAGTCATGCTGTCCCATAATGCGCATGCAACGCGCGAATGAAGTCACAGATATATCCTGTGTGGTATAAATAAAACACTGAGGATGTTGTTGAAGTTTGCTCACGTGACCTCCTACATTCCACGCGAGGGATAGTGGTGACCTCTCCCCCAGTTTCTGTCACTTTCTAGCCTGCTCAAGTTCATTAACGTCTTAAACTCCCATTACTATTATAAGAATACTTCTTAAGCACAATTTAAAATGGTATATTATAGAGAACTTCAAATCTGCACCTTGGCTGGTGAACAGGATGTCAGGATACATTATGGACACAGATGCAGGATAGTGGGGGGTAGTTATGTCTTATCAGGAGAAGGCAAATATCCTGCTTATTATGTGCAGGTGAGGGCACAGCCTGTTCCATACACAATATCAGCTGGTACAGGTATACACAATATCAGCTGATGGAACACCCAGACCAAGTATTTGTATGGCCTTCTTCACCTCAGAGACACAGGAGATACAAAGGAAAAGGGATAGAGGCCGACGAGAGAGACTGATATGATTGGTTTAAAGCATGGTGGGAATTTATACATTTATATAATAACCTTTACATAATCATTCTTTTCTAACAAGCGATCAATTTATGAGCTTTCGATGCGTGGACTTTTTTGTGGTGGGGGTGGGCAGAGTGATGGATGGGAGGGAGAGATCGAGAGTGACATTTGTTCATATCATGACAGGATTGTATAATCATACTTTCCCAATTAGCCACATTGATTGACCATGTGCATTTTCAATGTGTCTCCTCATTTTAGTGATTGTATGTGATCCCTCCTGTCAGGTACATCCAAAGCTTAATGGACGTCCTGGATTACCTAGAGAAGTCTCCGGATGACTACAGCGTTTTGGCCGAGTGAGTTCCCCCCCACCCTCGATTGAGAAGGTTTTATCACCAAACCCACCCATCTCCCCAGTAGCCAAGATGCACATCACATAACCCAATAGGCCATACATGAAATAAAAGAAAAAGGGTTGAATGTCTGCTATACACAGTCCAATCATGTTTTTTCACTTGCACTATAAGAAGCCCTGACAGGGAGTTACGTTTTGTCCTTGCTTCCTCAGAAGTCACATAACTACTCTATAGCGATGTCAACAATAATCGATTCGGCAATGCATTGCAATGCGGGACAGGACAATTCAATAATTGATTTGACAAATGCCATAATTGATGTGGCATATTTTTTTTATAACTTTGGAGTCACGCTCTGTCTGACCCCATGATGGTGTCTATTTGCAAGACACTAACCCCAAATTGCTCTTGGTGGTAGGGTGGTTCCCTGCGTAGCAGCCACTGCCACTGGTGTGTGAATGGGTGAATGTGAGGCATACAGGGTAAAGCGCTTTGACTGCTTGAAGGAGTGGAAAATGCTTTATCAGTGGCTCTCAACCTTTTTTGATCGAACGCACCCTTGACTTCATCATAAGCCTCCCAATGCGCCTTTGACTTCATCATATGCCATTGCCTACCAACGCCCCCCTTTCTCCCTGCACCCCCTCCAGTATAATAAAATGAAATGGACTATTGCCCCCACATTTATGTCCT
Source organism: Engraulis encrasicolus (assembly GCF_034702125.1). NCBI lineage: Eukaryota > Metazoa > Chordata > Actinopteri > Clupeiformes > Engraulidae > Engraulis > Engraulis encrasicolus. The sequence continues at coordinate 6,849,579 of NC_085873.1, forward strand.
GGTGCCCCCCCTTCAAATGTATCCTTCTCAACGTCCCTCGAGGGCTTCATAATGCCCCCCGAGGGCCTGTAGAGTCCTTGCCTACTGCATATGTGACCTCATGGTGTGTGTTGCCTCCTGTCTCAGCTTCGTGACCTCACTGGTGAACATCAGGAACAGGCACAACGACGTGGTGCCCACCATGGCCCAGGGCATCCTGGAGTACAAGGAAGCGTTCGGCGAGGACCAAGTGACCAATCAGAACATCCAGTACTTCCTGGACCGCCTGTACATGAGCCGGATATCCATCCGCATGCTCATCAACCAGCACAGTGAGTGGGCTACTGCTAATGCTGATGATACTGAAGGTGGGCAGAATGGCCGCGTTTGTCATGGCGCCGAAGCGATCCAATCTGATCAAATCCATGAAATAATTTATTTGATATATTTCAAGATGTTATAAAAGGGAAATCAACAGCCTCTATGTCAACAAAACAAAATGATACCAATAATCCAATAATGATTTCCAATAATTTCACCAATTCCAATAATTTCCAACAAATTGATACCAATAAACCAGAAATTTCACACAATATACTAAAATCACAAAATTCTTCTCAAATATCTGATGCATCTTTTGGAACATTTGGTGTACATTTTGCTTACATTACAATACTTTGCATTACACTTTACTGACGCTTTTATCCAAAGCAGCTTGTAGTTATTACAGGGTAGTTGTTACAGTCCCTGGAACAATATGAGCTTTGGTGTCTTGCCTCAACAACTTGCACATATTGTCGTAGAAACCCTTTTTTTTGGTTCTGCATGAAGTCTTGTGGTGGGAATCACACAAACTACCACCACTGTGCTAGGAGGCAGGGAGTAGGTCACTTGATTTACAGGGGTCCAATCATAGCGCCTTTTGTCTGCGTAGGTTTGTGCGTAGTTAGAAATATGTGATATGCGCATACCCTCTGTCTGTATACTTCTAATGCTACACAGAGCCAGAATTTAAAATGTGCAGTGTCCACGTCTTGTGTATAAACCTGGCTTCAGGCCACGGTTGCCAATTGTGTAGGTTGCATGATCTGTAAACCGCCCAGCCTACTTCCTCTATGTTGGGAAAATGTCACAATGGTATGACCTTACACTCCAGCGACAGTGAACTTTCGTTTAGATTATTCCTGTTATGCGATTACGGCATGTGCTACTACATCCAAGCTTGTCATTCAAACGGTGCGCCTATTTATATGTACCAGAATGGATACCCGCTTTGGGCAGGCAGGCATGAGGTACAATTTAGTATCTTGGTTGTTCTAGAATCTTGGTTAATACATCTCCATTGGTCCAGAATGATTCATTGTTACCTTTGGACCCTTAGCCTGTATGGTTGGGACTAATTATTGCTTCGGCCAAGGATTTAGATTCAGAAAGCTTTATCTGTACCAACATTGGACAAATAAGTTTTACAGTCCAAGTCTCAATAAATACGATGGGTAGAAGTAGAATAAATACGGCAGTACCTGACAAAAACAGGAGATACAAAAGGTTCCATAATCAACAGCTTAACTGAAAAAGTACTTGAGCACTGAATAAGCCTTTTGTTGGAAGTCTTTGGGTGGAAGTCAAACTAGTTATTCCTGTCATTTCCTGTTGCTTGTGGCCTCAGCTGAGTTGAGTGGTTTGAGTTGAGCCCATTGAATTATTTGGTCCCTCTAGTTTCTATTGTAGAGGGTGACTCCAGTTATTCGTGTTCTCTCCCACCTACAGCTCTTGTGTTTGACGACGGGATGAAACCAGTTCACCCCAGTGCCATCGGCAGCATCGACCCGCACTGCTACGTGGCCGAGGTTGTCCGAGGTAAGAGACCGCTGTGACTGCCCATCCTGCCTATTAATAATGTAGTCCGCACATTAAAGCCCCACCACATATGGGCTTGCATGCCCATGGGGACCTGATTTCGAGTCTATCCTGGGTCATGTCCCAGCCCTGCCCCATCACTCTACCGCTTTGTTCCTTTGATGGAACAAAAAAGAAATCATACTCTACTGTATAGTTAGCTTATGTAACACCAGTAATTGAAATGATCAAAATGGCACTGGTAGTACAGTAAATGCTAATTGGTAATTAAAAATTGTTTTTTTTTCTTTCCACAGATGCTTATGAAAATGCAAAGGCCCTTTGCGAACAGTATTACCTCACATCCCCTGACCTGGTCTTGAAAGAGTTGAACAGTGAGTGGATTCTTTCCTCTCTTAAACTTTATATTACATCACATTTAATAGACACTTTTATCCAAAGACACTGACAAATGCGACGTACATTGACCGGCAACATGCAACATGTGGGGGAATGGGGAGTGTGTAGGCACAAGTTTAGTGCAGACAAGAAGGGTTAGTTTCGTAATAAACGGGAAGGCATCTTCACAAGCTTCATAAAGGCAGAGAATGATCACCCTACTCTTGGAACAGCTGGTAGCTAGTTCCACCATTTGGGAACGATGGATCATGCTATACTGATTTGTTTTCGATATCCTAGTCCGTAGCCCCATAATATATGCCGTTCCACCAGTGGAACACTGTAATGGACACTGAAAAGTTAATTACATTTAGTAATGCACTACAACTTGGTCATTGCTATTCGGGTACTAGCAAATGTGTAATGCGGTGTCTTAGCAGGTTAATGTACTACAAACCATAAGAACTTAGCCAAGTTACGCACAGCCAGGGCTGTAGTACTCGAGTCCGGACTCGGTCCGAGTCCGGACTCAAGTCCGTTTTTTTATGGACTTGGACTTGTCTTGGACTCGCCATGAAATGGACTCGGACTTGTCTTGGACTCGGACACTGGTCTTGCTAAATTAAGCTCTTGGACTCGACCGGGTCTGTTTTTATTTTGTTCAGAGCATTGGCTATCATAAATTCTAGAGTGGAGCTTGAAATCCAACAACATAAATGTTTGTCTTCACATCCATGGCATATAGGTTACCTTCAAACATTCTCATAATTGACATTCATCCTTTTCACTGTTTAACACTGACCGACATGTGACTCGGACTTGACTTGGACTCGAATCTTGTTGGACTCGGTCTTGTCTCGGACTCGAAACTCTTTTGACTCGGACTCGTCTCGGACTTGACTATTCTGGTCTTGGACTTGTCTTGGACTCTACAAAGGTGGACTTGACTACAGCCCTGCGCACAGCTAATCTCCCCATGGCCCACCACCCCCAATATCCTACACATTAGCCCATAATGCAGTGCAAGTAATAAGAGCTTAGCCTGATCGGTCCTTTATATACAGCTAATGTCTGTGTGTCTTCCACCGTCCCCAAACACATTATGCCATAGCCTGCGCAGGAAAGGGGAGTGTTTGTGTACATTCACATGTAGTGCCTTGCTGGTGAGTTGACCCTTGAGCGGTGCAGCCAAGGGGCTATACTGGAGTTACTTTGCTTCACTGGTTTGGTCAATATTTGCACTGATGGCTAGTGTTCCTTGAAGAACATGGGAGGATTCCTGGAGCTGGCGTACGTTAACGTGGGTAATGAATGATGAGGATTACACAGTTGTTTCCTCGCTAAAGAGGTTGCTGTATGCTTTTGTTTTTGTTCTTGGTGTGTTGTGGTTCTTTGGTGCCGGTGGGGCCATGGAATGTTATAACATTGCTACAAGTATAACATACAAGAATCTTAGTGACATATTAACTATTAACAAATTGACTTACACATGACCATTTTTGTAACAACACGCTTATCTAATAGTGGTTCTGCATGAAAAGGGCTAAAAGACATGTTTAAGAATAATTCCTGCCAATTTCACATGCAGTTTTATTGCTCATGCTACCTGAGACTTGTCAGTACTTTGTTATCTTATTCTACAAACTGGGGAAATTGTTTATTTACATGTGTTTGAAGTGTCTTATCATACATACTCTGACTATTCTCCTTTAATGTAGGTAATGAATGGGGAAATTGGTGTTTTTTCCTCACTAAGATGAACGTTGCATTTTTCTTTCTTGGTGTTTTGCAGCTAAGAACAGGATGCAGCCCATAAACATTGTTTACGTGCCCTCACATTTATACCACATGCTGTTTGAGTTGTTCAAGGTAAGTGCCACTCAAAGTCTAAATAATCTTATAGAAGAGGCTGGAATAAATGATGCCAAGTACTGTATGTCTAGTAGGTTCACCACTTCCTGTGGGTTAACTATGCCTGGTTCATCACTTAACCATGTTCTTAGTATAGCCCCCAGATCCATATTTCTTAGTCCACCTTGAAAACCTTTTTTCCTGTAGTGTTTTTGCCATCGTGTGGCATCACTTTGCCATCATACCGTACGTAAGGTGTTGCTCTCTGTCATATTTTGTCTGTCAAAAAAGCATTAGTTGTCAATGGCATAGTTTGTCAAGTTGATTTTTAACTCAACTGGGCAGTGGGACATTTTTTAAGGAAACTTTCCGTGTTTCAATGTTACATACAGTCGTTGCGGTACTTTTGTCTTTGCAGGGCAGTATTATGGGAGGTGTGCAGCAGTGGTAATGTGCCTTTGTTTATTCCTTGTAGAACGCTATGAGGGCCACCATTGAGAACCATGACAGCACCTTGCCACCTGTAGAAGTTATGGTTGCCATCGGAGGAGAGGACCTGTCTATTAAGGTAGGTCAGATTCTAGTGTTGCCTAGTGTTTTTATTGTATACTGTAGTCCTATTGCCCATGTAGACAGGGCTACTACAACATGCATTCACATAGAAAAATATTGGTGTGTGTGTGCCTGTGCGTGTGTGTGTATAAAATGTCCAAATGCTTTGCTTGCTGTGCAGTGACCGAACCAAGTTGTAAAGGAGTTTGAATGAAGGCGTGAATGGAATCAAATAGTTCTCCCACTTCTTCTACCAAATTAGAACATCCTGAAACGGGACCACCAAAACTTTTTTCCCACCAAAATCTGATCACGTGACATTGAATAATACAAGAATTAATGAAAACGATGATCCAAATGATTGGGTCTGCTCAAAGCCAAAGCCTTTTATTATACACACAAAGTGGATAATTTACTATTTTTTTCCAATTACTTTCCTTGTCCTGTGTATTCATTTTGAGTGCAAATAACTGTGCCATTGAAGTGTGCAAATCAACATGGAGGGTTTCCGGTGCAGGAAAAACACAGTCGAAGCACTGTGGGGGTGGCGTATCCTTTTAACGAGTTTATGCATGCCTCGTTAACTCATTTACATGTTATTCATTCATTTTGACCTCAGGACCAGTACAGACAGTCTTGGGTGAGATTATCCAAATTTTCAGAGTGCACGGTGGGGGCTTTTGTGAAGAACAGGGGTGAAACTGGATATTATGTTGTTGTTCTGGTGGCACAACTCTTGTATAATAGCAGGACAGGACAGGGCAGCGGAACACCTGCTGTGCTGATTTAACACAATAGAACAGTGGCGGGTGGCCTTGTTGTGCTGGTTACCTTGACGACATGCATAATGAAGGGGCCTGGCGATCCGACCTTGGCTCCTTGTCAACAGACACCACCCACCTGTGGCGTCGAGGTGTTTTATATGGAAAGATGTCACAGCAATGTCTGAATGTACTTGGCTTTCCTTTCTGGGTTTTTTTCTGATTTTTTTCCTTGCGTCTTTCTTTCTCTGTCTTGTCCCCTCTTCTTTTTATGTCCTGTTCTCTTCTCTTCTTTTTCTTTCCTTATTTGCTTTCTTTCCTCCCTATTCTTTTTTCATTATTTTTCCCTCTCTTAATTCTCCTGTTCATCCTTTATCTTTTCCTTCTTGTCTCATTTTCTTGCGCTCTCTCTCTCTCTCTCTCTCTCTCTCTCTCTCTCTCTCTCTCTCTCTCTCTCTCTCTCTCTCTCTCTCTCTCTCTCTCTCTCTCTCAGGTGAGTGACAGGGGTGGCGGAGTGCCATTCCGCAAGATGGAGAAGTTGTTCAGCTACATGTACTCCACCGCTCCCGCACCACAGATGGGCCAATACGACCGACCTCCTCTGGTAAACATTCTCTCTCTCTCTGTCTGTCTCTCTCTCTCTCTCTCTCTCGCTCTCGCACCGCAGATCAGCGAACACAACAGACCTGCTCTGGTAAACATCCTCCCTCCCTCCCGAATCCGTTCTCTCACCCTGAGCCTTGCACTCGCAGATTATTGTCGGAAGTCATAAGCGCTATCAGCATCCCCTTGACGTATGCACACAAGATAGGCAGGGTTCAAAGACTGTTCACACGTACTGTATAGGCTTTAGCCACCCAGATGTACTGGTGAGGATGTTAAGTGTACTTGAACTTTCCACCCTTTCAGCAGGGGTCAATCAAGGGACATGATGTACCACAATGTTTACGCAGTGTGTCTGTTGCTAAGCTTTCTTTTGACACAAGCTTTGTTTAAAAAAACTTCACATTTGTAGACATTAAATATTTTAAAGATTGACTTTTAAAATAAAAAAAACACAACCGGAAGAAATGAAGAAAGTGAAACAAAGGAGGAAACAAAATGGAAGAAATGTGGTAATGTTTGTGTTGTTTGACTAACACCCCTTAGTGGGGTCCCTACAGTATGTCCCAGCCAAAGAGGCCAGTAGTGTTGCCAATAGTAATGAGTCTTCACAGGCCTGCTTTTGCCAGGGCCTGGCCATCAAGTGTATGGCCCACATTTCCATAGTCACACATTTTATCAACATAAAATGTAACGATGGACAGCTGAAATAAAGATTTATACCATTGTGTTCCGTTATAATGCCCAACGTAAAATCCCAAAATAGAAGTAAAATACAGAGAAATTTAGCATTATGTGTGGATTTCCAATGACAACCAGCTCATGGTTAACACATGCCAGATCCCCAGCTCTGGCCAATAGTTCTTGTCTTCATTGTTCTTCTGTGGTGTTTGCTGGCTTGTTTGGCTATGTTCTCTCCATGGTCTGCCTCCATGCATAGTTTCCGCAACTTTCCTCAACATTGAACATAAAAATCAATAGAAATGTAGCATTAGGCTTGTGTTTCGAGGATGACACCCATAGCTGGGTCTCCACACCCTAGACAAATCCGAGCGTAATGTTTCTGTCTTCTTGGATGGCATCTCTGATTTGGTCAATATGTCCCAGCCAAAATGGGTTCAAGCCAGTACACCCAGTCCATGCCAGTAGCCACTTGTCTTCTGTCTATGGCTCTCGTCTGCAGGCTTTTACCAATGGTCTGTCTGCCCCTCTCTCGCCTCCATGCCCAGTACACACTTGGACTCATGAATTTAATCAACATAAATACTGATCGAAATGTAAAAATATGTTTCTGTTTCCTAGGACGATCCCTTCCTATGTTTGAGCTAAAATGGTTCATGACAGTAGTATGGTAATTAATCTTGTGTGTGTTGTGTCTGTTTTGCCTGCAGGCTGGTTTTGGCTATGGCTTGCCCATCTCTCGCCTCTATGCCCAGTATTTCCAGGGAGATCTACAGCTCTACTCAATGGAGGGTTACGGAACTGATGCCATCATTCACCTCAAGGTAAGAGGACGGGACAACTTGAGTATTTTGTATTTACTTGTATTTATGGTTTGAGAGAGACTGAATGTCAATTGAATTGAGAGACTCAATTATTGATTTATTTAATTGTGCGTATTCTCTTGATGTCACTCTAAGTGAACATGTATTCAACCGGATCGCACCTCACTCTCGATTAAAAGGTGCCAAAAATAAACAAAAGCTGTGTAAAATAGAAAGGAAAATGTCTGCACACTTAAATCCTCTTTCTGTTCTTCTTAATAAGCCAAACTTTTGGTCTACTGACCTTGCTCAGGAAGCACTGTGCCCTGAGGAAGATCAGTTGACCGAAAGCTTGGCTTATTAAAAAGAGCATCAGACTCTGCCTGATGAAGGTCTAAGGACCGAAAGCTTGCAAGTCAAGTAAAGCTTCTTTGCACAAAAATAGACCTTGTCTTCTTTTTATAAATACATTTCACAACTTAAGTTATTAAAAAGAGCAAAAAGAGGATTTAAGTGTGCAGACATTTTCCTTTCTACTCCAATTGAACATAAAAGGCATTTCATCCTAAAAAAAAATATATTTGTTAAAATGTATACCACCTATTGCCTCATAAAAGCATTGTTGCCAAAACTGACTCCTGACAGAAGAAATGGATGTGATATCTCATATGCAATAAAATAGAACTGGTGTGAATGTAGGTGAAAGAATGCTGTATTTAAGTATCTGCAGTAGTATCAACCCATTTTTAAAAGTAAAATCATGATCATCTCTCCTGTTTGCAGGCCTTGTCCACTGATTCTGTGGAGAGACTACCCGTTTACAACAAGACAGCCAAGCGCAACTACAAAGTCAGCCAAATGGCGGACGACTGGTGCGTGCCAACCAGAGAGCCCCTGGACCTGGCTGTGTTCCGGCTGTCCAAGTGAGAGAAACATTGGTGATCCTACAATGACTTGCAACCGGGGGCAACGCCCCCCTCTGGTGCCCCACCTCCCAATGTGGTCCCGCCTATGAAAAAAAACAAAAAACAAAATGCACCAATATGTTATTATTGCGATTGTGTTGTAATACGGCGGAAATAACATCTTAGTAGCCCTAAGTCACGATTTTCGTGATGTATGGGGGGGGATCACGATGCGGTGCTGCTGCTTCTCGAGTGCCACCCGGTCACCTAACCCTAGGACAACCCCTGGGTAGTACACATTGAAAGACTCATGAACTGCCAATATTTTGTCAGATTTTCTTCTAGCGGAACCACAGAACCCTTGCTGGAAACCCCAATCTAGTCTAGATCTTTTGACTCTAAATATGCATTAGAAGAGCTTTATGAGAAGGTGTGGTAGTGTTGTTGATTCATCTCTCTGGACTAAACCCAAAACCTTTGAACGCTCTCCTACGGAACGCCAGAACCCTGCTGAAGCCCCAAGCCTTGTCCAGATCAAGCCAATTTTATGAGCTTTTGGATCCTTTACAAGTGTTAGAAAGGCGCTGTGTAAAAGGTGTGATAGTATTATGGTGTTTGAGATCTCCGGACCAGACCTAAAACTTCGGAACGCCTCTCCTGCCTGCTCCTCGGCAGTCTGTGGTAAAAGAAATTTACAATGGATCATGCCTTCTGCTAGGCCCCCTTAAAACGTCATGGTATTCCCTTCCTCTCACCTGTAAGTAAATTTGCTGTTGATTCTGACAAAAACTTCAGATTTACTCTCAGAGGAATTAAAAAAACCAAGGGACACTATCTGTTGGCACAACTGATGGAGGCACACAGCACAGCCTTGCTGTTATCTGCATCCACCTCACCAAAATAAGTCTGAGGCTCTGAAGAGCAGCTCCTCACATGTTTTCAGTGCTTGTGTCGTATCCATTACACTGATGGGATTCAGACTCGCCACGTTTTTTGGATCTTTTGATCATTTTTCATCTAAGAAGAGCTCTGCAGTGCAGAAAATGAAAGAGAAGGAGGCAGCTTCATACCCTGTGAACATGGTGATGGAAACCTCTTAATAGCTGGTGGTTCATACAAAGGGAGGGAAAAATGAAGGGAATAGACTTCAGATAGAAAGGGGGAAAAAGAAAAAAGTACAAGCAGGCCGTCTGACGAGATCAAAAGACCACTCACTGATTGGTTGCGATCCTGAAAGTCACAGGAGTATTGGTTCGTTTGATTGAAATCATGGCTGCAAGCACCTCTTCCCTGACAAGTGGTGTTTTTTTCCACACGCACCTTCCATGACTTTACCTTCTGGTCTAAGGAAGAGTTAAAAAAATGGTTATGCTTAGTTTATCCTTAACAAAAGAATAGTATCTGTGTAACCATGTCAAAGATTACTTACTGCTAGGTATGACATGGACTCTTCTCAGTTTTAGTCATAGGTCTAGCTGCACCTCTCGGTGTCTCCTTTGCAGTCATGTTATCACCTGAATCAACCTCTTGACAGCGAAGAGGTTTCCCTGTATTACTAATTCGGGTGATGTGCTTGTCAAATCGTGTTTGGTAAATACTGCCAGTAGTTCCCTCATCCTTCTTCCTGTGCCTGTCCTCACTTGGCATCTTGTGTTGATGACTTAAAAAGACTCCACAGCATAGCTCCACGGTTCAGTAAGGAATTGGAATGTGTTTTCGTCAACGCTCATGTCCTGCGTCGATACCCAGCTCAGTGAGGAATTGGAATGTGTTTTTGTCAACGCTCAAGTCCTGCGATCTTGTCCTCTCTGAATTAGTTTTGCTGACGCCCCACGTCCGTGGAGAAAACGATAGTTTCCCTGCTGACAGCCTAGCCCCAACACCTTTTGGGAGACTGTTCTTCAATCACCATCCTGATTGCGAATGAGAAAATTACATTAGAGTAATTTGCAAGATATTGAATTAAACTTCTGTCGTCTGTGACGTCATCACGAGGCCACAATCAGGCAAGTGAGCAAGGGAGGACTGGAGTCCTCATATTAGAAAGAACCCTGTCTCTCTTTCTCCGTTAAAGGGGAATTCCGGCCACACAATCACATCTGTTAGAGGCCACTGAAAGTTGACCAAAGGGAAAACCGCGATTCAATAACAAACATGGCAGCGTGATGTGTTTGTAAAATGGCCGGAATTCCCTTTTAACCTTCTCATTAAAGTGCTGCCATACTTTTTTTCACTCCAAAACACCACCACTCTCCTCCATTGTGCTTTTATACATCTTGTTTTTTCTCAGTAGAATGCACATTGCATTTGAGATCCATGATGTGAAATGAAGATGGTTAATTTTGTGATGCAAGTGCTGTTGAAAACACTTGATAAGGCAATGGATTTCTATTGAAAGTCAAACTCCCTCTCAGAATTGAATGTAGCATGCAAGCCCAGTTGCTGTAGCAGTAGTATTATAATAATAATAGTGAAAAGACAAATAGCATTTCTGCCCCCAAACTACCTCATTATTGAGGGGTGTGTCGTCATAATGTCCTGTTGAAGCCATTAACTTAAGTACTGTAAGAAAGTCCAAAATATTCACTCGATGACTATGTAGTGTGCACTACGAAGGACAGAAGAAATGTGTCTTCTAGCCTTCATACTGCAGCACGGTTATAGGATATAGATGAACTGTCTGTTGATCGGCAGAGAGGCCTGTTTATAAGCAATGCGTTCTGGTTGAATTGGTGAGTGCAAGTTGATGTTGCTCCTGTGACGGAGGTCATCTTGCACCTGTTCACCCCCCTCGGGGATCGAACGTGCGACCTCGTCAACTACAACGGTTCGGCAATGGGAGACACAGAACGATACCGCTGGTTGAATTGACTGGTCTCTTGGCCCAACGGCACGAGACTGTACGAGGCTATCGGAGGGAGGTTAACCAACGTTCCACGCCAACTCTGTGCTAGTTAGCCTCCGTTACACTCTCCCCCTTAAACCTCACTCCCATCCCGGGTCAGCGGCACCACTGTGACGGAGGTCATCTTGCACCTGTTCACCCCCCTCGGGGATCGAACGTGCGACCTCGTCAACTACAACGGTTCGGCAATGGGAGACACAGTACGATACCGCTGGGCCAAGAGACTAGTCTCTCGGCCCAACGGCACGAGACTGTATGAAGCTATCGGAGGGAGGTTTACCAACGTTCCACGCCAACTCTGTGCTAGTTAGCCTCCGTTACACTCCTTCGGTCGTCTCCTCCGGCCTTCAGCCTTGTGCATTTGCAGTTAGGCTATTGAAAGGGGGTAGAGCTGCTTTCGCTGCTTGGCAGCAGGGGAAACTTAATTGGATGATGCGGAATCATAAATGATCATAATATATTTGCCATGAAGTGTGTTTCCAAGAAATCGACATTGTTTGGGCTGCGAGTGTGTGCATCAGTGGGTGAGTGACTGAGTGTGTATCTGTGTGTGTGTGCTTTCTTTTTTTTAAGGAGCCTGTCCAGCCTAAATAATGTTGTCTTGTCATGAGAATTGCCAAATACTTAATTTAATTTATGACATGACCATAATAAAAGACATGTTCAACAATAAACAACATTGATTTGCAGACAGTGCTTAAAGCCAGCCTCTCGTGTCAGGTGGACAGGCATCTGAAATGAGCCCAGAAGGCGTACCGAAGTGATGCTCATGAGTTTAACACATGGGCTTTTCCCCTTCCCCCTCTTCCTCCCTTCATGTGCCTTTCTCTTAGAAAGCCTTAATGTCACTGTTGTAAGTGTGGACCATGTTTGTTATTATTATTATTATTATTGTAATTATTATTTTATTACCTTGTGATGTACCTTTTATGTAACTTTCTTTGTGAAATTGATGGATCTGTTGATTTCATTGAAATGAAAAGTGCAGATGACGTCAATAAAATATTTTCAAAGTGAATCTGACTGATTTATGTGATGGTGTTTTAAAAATGAGTAATCTTACATTAAAGCCAACACATCATGTTAAATTGCATAATCTCCGGCACAACAAAGTAAGTAGACTGTCCTATTTTGGTCCATGCACATGTACAGGTAGGCTACTTGTACATCTAGAATGCACCAGTACTCTTTCATCTCACTAGTACTACTACAACTTATGTATTTTTTTTAGAATTTGTTCTGCATCGTCTGAATATGAAAAACATCTTGTTTTTTTGCTTGATTCTTTTTCTCTTTTTTTACAATTAAGCCAATGCTTTGTGCCATAATTGCAAATGGCATAATCTCTACAGTACAAGAGTACAGTATCGATTTCATATAACGGATTGTGCAATGGATGGAAGTGAGAAGCATCCTGATTTTTCTTTTTCTTTTTGTTGTTTGAGTGTTGAAGTACCTGACGTCATCCACGGCTGTGTTACTGCCCTCTTTCAGCTGACTGGCTGTTAGTCACCATCTTCCCTCCTGAGGCACTGGGGCATCCCTGGAGAGCCAAGGAGAGCGAGCCGGGGTGTCAGTGAACAGTATTTACTAAGCCTTTTTTCTTGCGTCCTCTTTTTTTATCATACCATGAGTACCCTTTCATCATGCCCTACATCTCTTCCTCTATCCCCCATGTGACTACACCATACATTTTAACCCCCTGAAGTGTGCCCAAGTTCCTCTATTGGTACACATACCCCTATTTGGGAGCTACTGTCTGTAAGGGTACAGAACACGTGCAGGCTGGATAATTTTTTTTAGTTTTGGGTCTACGCCCAGTGAGGCAGAGGCCGTGGTGCTTTTCTAGTAAACACTGTGTGTGTGTGTCAAAGAGAGAGAGAGAGAGACTGTAAACAAGCCCTGTGTGAATGGAAAAACCTATATTGTTATCAGCGTCTGTGTGAGTGCCAGGGATGATGTGCTGAGTGGAGGGCTGATATTGTATCCAGGCCGCTGCAAACGCTGTAAACAGGTTGTGTAACGGCCGACTCGCAGCCACATGGTGGACGTGTTGCTTTTTTTTCACTTGCACTCTTCTTGTCAGCAAAGTCACAAAAAGCGCCATGAACCTGTCAAAGGCTATATATTGCTTCCTGTTTTTTTGTGTCTTTTTTTCTTCCTTTTCTTTTTTTAACACATGGTTAGTTTTGTTACTAGGTCCTTGACCGCTCAACTGTTCCAACTCACTTCACTGGATGCGGCCGTTATACAATGCAGTTTGCAGTACATCCTCTGTATAAGCATAACTTTGTATAGGCCTATGTTTGTACTCTGTGGGTAAGTGTAGCGAAAAGCGATAGCTAGTTCTTAAATGGCTTTCCATCACTTCATACCACGGTTGCCACCTCTGTTTGACAAAAAAATATCGACAACCCAGCCCACCCATTCCTGTAAACAATGACACCGTTCATTCAATGTCCAGGGATTTTTTTTTCCCGCTCGGACAGACCATTATCCCATTTTAGCCTCTAATGCACCTGCAAAAACACCTGATAGAAGTTGCATTTTAAAAGCTAGGACCCTCATCTTGAATTAGAATGTGTAAACTCAGCTCTAACATAACCACATTTTTAATAATTAAAAAAAAAAAAAAAAACCTCAAATCTCAAGTGCCTGAATGCAGTGTTAATATGCTGCTTCAGGCGCCAAAGGTCATACGGCATACGTTGCACCAGGCTAAAATGGTTACAATCCGGAACAATCGGGTAAAAACCAGTAGAGGTAGCAACACTACTTCACATGTGTGGCGTGTCGGAGACATTTAGGTAACACATTAACTGTCTGAAAACAAGCCATACTACTGTTGGTTTGACACACATCCTCTTCTCTAGCTGTGCAGTGTTTACATTATCCAGCCAGAGCTATGCTGCCCTACAAAGGCAAAGTGCAGTAACTATGCTGAAACTGAGAAAAATGCCTTCAAAGCCTTGGTATTGTGATTAGGATGGATATTGTAGTTACTGCAAATTTGACATGGCAGTATCTCTAAAACGGGACACATTTGGGCATACGTCTTTGTCACAAGATAAAGGAGTTGTTATAAAGGCCATTTTCAATGTAAACTCAATTCTGTCAAAATATGTAGGTACTCTACTTTGCCTTTGCAGGGCAGAATATGTAGGTGACCTAAAACCCAGTGGGCTGCCGGTGAGGCCGCACGTGTGACATGTGACCCATATTCAGTCCAGCTGGCCAGTGGATCAGTGTGTGTTTATATCTACCATAGCAGGGCTGAAGGTCTGTTTGTTTACATTTGCTGTGAGGCCCACAACCTTTCACACACATTTTGTGAGTTGACTCAATAATTTCAAACATAGCTTTATTGTCATGGAAAGTAATTTAAAAAATCAAATTAGGTTTTATGTGATATACACTAAATGTATGCAAATGTTGTACATTAACTCTATTTGTCACAATGTCCTTATTTATGTATATAACATCTATACAAACATATGATATCATCTATATCTGTTCAGCATGTTTTAAAGCTTGGTGAGTGAACCAATAATACACATACAGTATGTATATTCACATGTCCATGACGAGCACGTGTATTGCTATGGGAATATAGCGGTGTGCATTCTCAGGCTGTGTATGCTAAAAGGCCTCTGAATGAAAACGTGCTGGGCAAGGGTCTGGCCTACTCACTTTACACTCAGCCACAGGCTCACATTTCAGGCCTGCCCTGCTGGGACCCGGGCCTTGTAAGGCTGCCGCTGGTACTACTGCTACTGTGTGACCCTGTGAGGCCCGTGAGAAGGGATGCCGACGGGTGGAACAAGCAGGTCAATTGTCCCGGGCCCAGGGAGAGAGGGGGCCTGAAATAGGGGCCGCATTGTGTTACATGTATTGGGAGTGGGGGCTCCTCTGAGATTACTGTGTCCCTGCGGGACCGGTATAATCTATCAGTGGCTCTGCTTGTGAGTTGTTGACTGGTGTGTATGGGCTTGTGGTTTTGCTGGTGATTGATGAGTGGTCTATATGAATATGCCTAATGAAACAAAGTCGGAAGCAGGGTCTCTAATGACCCTATTTTCTAGAGACCACTGTTTCTAAAAGGTGTGGTCATCTGTGGATAACTGGTGGTGCTTCATCATAACTTCTGTTGAAGCATGTTTTTCAAAATGTAGTGCTGCGCCAGTTGTCTTTCTGAATCTACCTATGCAGAGTGTATTTCAATTGCAAAATTGCATTTAAATGACATTGTCCTGTATTTAAGACGTCACTGTTAATGTGTATGCGCTATATTTACAGTATCAAATGGACTCGTGCGCAATGCATACACCCAGACTCGTGCAGTTGTGCGTCTATCCGCTACTCCAGTGGTTCCCAACCTATGGGCCGGGGCCCACTGGTGGGCCCTAAAGGTATTCCAAGTGGGCATTGAAATAATTTTCCAAAAATAATAATCATATTTTGGTGTGTGTTGCTGTTGATTTATTTTAGTTTTATTCTTAATTGGGTCAGAGGTGGGCCCCGAACATTTTTGACAATTTCGAGTGGGCCCCAAGTTGAAAAAGGTTGGGAACCCCTGCGCTACTCCATCACATGGTCCCAGGCATTAGGTTATTCTATATATACACACAGAGAATACTGTGCACTGCCACCAGGCCTGCCGACAGAGGACAAATGGGTGAGTTGGGAGAGAGGGGGCCCAGACTTGCCTTCCCATGACATTGTATGCATTGAGGAGGGGGGGCGGTTTGCGATGGTCTTGTCCCGGGCCCAAAAAAAGCTGTCAGTGGCCCTGGCTGCAACGTACACAGTGCACACGTCATGTGCATTTGTGGGTGTTGAGAGTCAGGGGTGGAGTATTTAAAAATACTTTCTTTCAGCAATGTTTTAAAATATATATTTATTTACATGTATTTTCAAATAAAAGGTATGAATGTATCTTTTTCGCATCCAAAATCTAGCCTTTTTCATATTTTGGCTGGCAGCTGACCAAATTCCCATGCGTGGTCTGCACGTTCACATGCGGTGGGTGAGACATGTGAGATATCCGCCACGTGACACACACATCTCATTGCATTACCCAGCCGAATGAAGGTATGTCACATGCATATGTCAGAGAGCGCTCTAGAGAGCAGTTGACCACAAGACTGATGTGTAAAATACACCAAGTAGATTAGACTTCCATATATCACAGAATATCACATGTGATGGCACCGTTGTTAATGAAGGCTAACCCAGTGTGATATAGTGTGTTGTGAAGCTCTGCTACGCTTTCACCAGAGAGACTGGATAAGATAATGCTCCTAGAATCTCTGCTTTCACAGTGCCAACTAAGGATGGACGAGATGCCGAAAAGTATATAATAGCACAGATTATGGATACTGTACATAGTTAAGATATTACTCAGATTAGAGACAGAGATTTACACCGTATTGTGTAACTTGGAGGGTATATTATTTCAAAATAATGGATTACTAGTGGCAGTGGTGAGGAACGGCTCTGCTCTGCTGACTCCAAAAATTGGGTCTTGACCTGAATGGGTCATTTTGCAAACCCTTACCCTAACAAACCTCCCATGCTCTCTCTCTCTCTCTCTCTCTCTCTCTCTCTCTCTCTCTCTCTCTCTCTTTCTCTCTCTCTCTCTCTTTTCTCTCTCTCCTCTCTCCTCTCTCTCTCTCTCTCTCTCTCTCTCTCTCTCTCTCTCTCTCTTTCTCTCTTTCTCCCCAGTGGCATGCATGTTTTTACTGGACCTCAGCTATGCAGTCTCTCTAGACACACACACACACACACACACACACACACACACACACACACACACACACACACACACACACACACACACACACACACACACACACACACACACACACACACAGAGAGAGAGAAACAGACAGGCAGTTTTGGCAAAGGCATGGGAGCTGTAGAGAGTGGAAAAGTCCACACTCCTTATTACAACAAGATGGTGATGGCTGGGTTTGTTTTACTGCCCAGTGCCCACACATTCCATTCCACAGGGTGGCACAGGGAAAGGGCTCTGGCGTGATGTTTTAACTCTGGTTTAATCATCGTGGAATTGTGTCTAGGGCGTGGTTTTAGCGTTTGTATTGTTGAGTATGTTACTTTCTTAAATTGATGACCCACAGATCATAGGTAATACATTAAGCACCCTACCTAATAAGTGGGCACAACTTCTGGTAGCTGTGGCAGTGCCCTTTTTCAGAACAAATATGACAAATATGTTTTTTTTTCAGAACAAGTATACATATATTTTTAAGAAAAACATAATGTACCTTCTAAGGTACAATATGATAGAAATGTCTGTTTATGATATCAATTGTATGAAATCTACAAGGTATATAATCTATTATATGTACTTTTTGGCGCTCAATTTTCCCAGCCAGCCATGGTCAATCCTTGAGTATATTCTCTGTAGATTGAAAGAGAGCAAAATACTGGTTTTGGCCTTTGCACAGACTTTGTAATGATACTTAGTCAATTGCGAAGCGGCAGAGGCTGCCACCTTGTGGGCATTTTTCATTATTACAGTTCACTGGTTCCTCTACAGGGGCTCTACAGCCCCACAGGGGGCGTTGGGGGGCCCTAGGGGGCATTTAGAAGGATACAGCTGAGAGGGGGGCAGTGCTTAGTTTCCTTTGGTGGGCATTAGTCCATTTTATTTACTAAGTTGGGCTAATGCTGCTGGGGCCGTTGTCAGGCTTATCAAGGGGGCGTTGGGAGGCTTATGATGAGGACAGGGTAGCATCAAAAAAAGGTTGAGAACCACTGCTCAACAGCTTCTCTACTAAAGGCCCCATAGTGTGCTATTATAGAGCCATGTCTACATCTCAATATCTGTCCTTTAGTCGCATCCTCCTTCCTCTGCCCTGTAGTCTCAAAGTAGGCCACACGAAAAGTTGAGAGAACAAGGATGAATGAAGGGGAGTATACTTGAGAAGTGAATTCCTCCATCATCCCTCAATTCCTCCTTGTAAGGAAGGACAAGAATGTAGGAAACGAGGATGTAAGGATGAATTCATTATGTAGTGCAATGTGCCAAGTGCAGGGTTGAAACTATTCGGGGGGGGGCATTTGGCCCTGAGCCAGGGCCTTCCTGTATTGGTGGTGGGGGCCCCTTGTTATGACCTTGGCAGGCCGTATGGAGGACCCTATTAGTGTTTTGCCCTGGGGCCCTGTGTGCATTTTTTCTGCCACTGGCCCAGTGTGATGTTATAGACTAGAGCCATGTGTGGAAAGATAAGATCCCATTAATCTACACACAGCGCCATGCCGTGCACCGCCAGAGCCAACTGATAGACTCATCTGTCAAAAGAATATAATTTTTCTCCGCACCGCCTCACCTATGGTGAAGTTAATGAGAAACCTACAAACTCATGTTGATTCTCTCACTCCAAGCGCATCTATCAAATAATATATTCAAGCATCTATTTATTTATTTATTTATTTATTTATTTTTCTTCAGTTATTTGCCATTTACTTGAAGCTGTGAAGCTGTTGTAGAGTTAGGGTAACTGTTATGCCATGGTTGCCACAGTGTTGCACATTTGTGCTGTCAGTGTCAAGGCGAGATGTGTTGTGCTGACAGTGTCAACACACACACGTGTGTGTGTGTGTGTGTGTGTGTGTGTGTGTGTGTGTGTGTGTGTGTGTGTGTGTGTGTGTGTGTGTGTGTGTGTGTGTGTGTGTGTGTGTGTTAGTTATGGGCATTTTTTTATGCCACAGTTGTTAAGCTTACTAGGTAAGCTAAAAAAAAGGGTATGGTTAGGGCAGGCCTGCTTTATGACTGCTAATAGACTACAAGCACAAAAGTGTGTGTGTGTGTGTGTGTGTGTGTGTGTGTGTGTGTGTGTGTGTGTGTGTGTGTGTGTGTGTGTGTGTGTGTGTTTGTCTGTTTGTGCCTGTTTGTGTGTGTGCCGTGCCCATGTACACTTGCCTTGTCTCTGAGCACCACAGGCAGAGGAAGATATAGCTTGTGATATTAGGGGAAAAAAACATACTAATTATGACCAAACAACACAGCAGGCTACGCATGTGATGAGCCTAACATTGGCAAAAGCAGCAAGTGTTTTGTCCACATGCTTGTTTATTACATCCTCGGTCAGCACTATTGTTGTGATCAAGAGCAAGTTTGTTTTACAATTGTTTCACATTTGATTATTGGGTGCACAACTTACCACAGTCAACATCAACCTGTCATCCCTCAGGCTAAGCTCGACTGCTTCAATGCTAGGGCTAGCCCATGACTGTCCAGAAGAAATATTAGTTTTTCCTGGTTCACGAGTGTCAAGTTGTTGGGGAAATCACTTGTACTGTACGTAGGTGGCCTATGATGCTTTCGGTCCTTAGAAACCCTACCCAGCACAATCTCCTCTTGGTGTTGCTGTTTTCTAAATGTGAATAATTCATTTCCTTGCTCTATTAGACAACTTGTATTTTCATATTTTATTTTGTCAGGGTCATAATGAAAAACATCAACACCAATAGTGTGGGCCTTGGACCATAATAAAATCCGTTCCCCATGCTGTGAAACCACAGGGAGTAGTGGGATGGAGTGAATAAAACACTAAATAAATAAAGTTGATAAATGATTATATGCATGAATATGAATGATATTTGAATAAATGTGCTGAATAAATCATGTTGTGTTTGCTGGAGACTAACGTCCTCTGTCAGTTTCTATTGCTGACAATTATTGGAGGCCATTTTAACAACTCTCCCATGGTCTCTATGGAGCGTGTGCGTGTGCGTGTGCGTGTGCGTGTGCGTGTGCGTGTGCGTGTGCGTGTGTGTGCGTGCATGGGTACGCACTCTTGTTTCTATTGCCTTCCACAAGCCCTGAGTGTTTTCGTCTTGACATATTATGGTGTCTGACATTTGTTTCATCAAAGACTTTTCTGCAGCTACTACTCGCTCGTAGTGTAGGCCTACATTTACCCCCCCCCAAAAGGATTGAGGACAAAAGTGCAGCAGTTCGCAAATTAGTGTGGGCAATATTGCTTACTGGACGTGTTGGAAAAGAAAAAAGACAAGCCAGTGGCAATATTTTGTGTCCACGTCTGCGCGTTTATGTGTGAAAAGCAACCGAAGTAACACCCAGACTTGCACAGTAGTTAGTTGGCTACTGTTTTCCCCAGAGAGGTGTGAGGAGAGTGCACTGGCAGTTGGTGCAAAGTAAAGACTAACGAATAAAGAGTGTGCATTGTGTTTGTTAGGCCATATCGACTCTTTCACAGCTGTACAGAGTTGGCATGTCATTGTTCACTTTTCTTTTCTGTTTTTATTATTAATGCACAGTCTGTTTTATCACTCAAGGTAAGTTTTTAATATTATTATTATTATTATTTGTAGTAGTAGTAGTTCATAGAAGTAGTAGTAGTATTTAAACATCTTTTAACCATGATTATTATTTTAGTAAACTTTTAACCTGGGCAGTATACACAGGCAAGCTGTTTGATGAATCTTTTGATATGATCTGAGGAGGGTCACAATTGCAACCCATCATCTTGAAAATAAATGAATAAAAATAAAAGTAGCCTGCAAGGGTTTTGTGGCAATTATGACGTTTCTAGTTTTGCCAATAACCAGTGCCTTGTCAACAGATATTCCTGACCCGGTAACCTTTTCAGTTTATTTTGTAAGTGGCCAATGATGTTTTAGATGTAGCATACGTCAGGGTGGTGCCACCACAGCTAATGCCACTATTGTATTATTTTTTTTTAGTGGATTATCTAACAAGCATATTCATTGCAGTACATATTAATTATCAATTAATTTATGGTTGTACCAACTGACGTCTGAGCCCCCCATAAAAACCTGCCATTGGCACAAGTATAATACTAGATCTTTACAGATGTAATGTGTGTCTTCATTGTCTGTAGCTTAGATGTTGGTGCTGCACTTCTCAGCGCTGCTGCTGTTGGTTGTCAACACGGCAGACACTGAGGACCTCCAAAGTCAGGTAAGTTTGAATTTCTTTCATATTCTTTCCCAGGGGTGAAAGTACAGATTTCATGTCTTAACGGTGCTATTTTTCGAGGATGTTCTTCACAACCGCCCTTCCAATGCCAACATCAGAAAGAGCGCAAACGAAATAAACATGTGCGCTACAGATAGGCCTATACCTATTTCGTTGCATGACTATTTCATGCAACTTTGAGCTATTCTCGTCATAGGGCACTTATCTCAGATGGCATAGTGTGGTTGTATGTTTTTGAAGAATTTAATAGGATTTTCAAATGTGTTTTTTTTGGCATGCATTAACTGTATTCTCTTATTGCGTTAACTGTATTCTCGTATTGCGCACTGGCTGTAAATTTTATACTGGTGCTGCGCACCTGTGCACACTGGTCTACTTTCACCCCTGTTCTCTCCCCAGGTGACCTTCTCTGTATTAATCAGCTGTACAGTGCCAAAATTTAACTGTTCTTGGCCAGAAGTGAATTAAGTCATGAACCAAGTCATGCATTAAGCTTATTACACCAAAGATCATATAGTGCTTCAAACAGAATCTGAACATACTTCTTGTTTATTGACTAAATACAGTATATTTTCTTTTGAGAAAAGATTATTAATTATCACAACTGCACCAACATGTTGGACTGGGAAGTTTGACAATTCTCAAGGCATTTTGGCTCTAATATTTGTGAAGTAGCTCAATAAATGTCAGCAATATGAATGTCTGGAGAGACTCGTATGACGGTAACTGGAATGATGCAGCAGACTTTTCATTTCGGTGATCATCATCCTGCTTGCGGATTTGAATGTGTTAATGGGCTTGCCTTTCCCCTGGGCCATTTCTTTTTAATGACACGCTCATTCACTGCAAAGAGTCTATTTAATATGGAGTAGGGGGTTTGAAAAAGAGGGCACTAAGCCTTAGAAAAAAGTTTGAGCTCTCTCACAAGTTTCACCAAGTCCATTGTGTAGTGTTAATGTAACAAGACCAACTACAAAAGTGTTATATTTACATCTGCAAGTGTTGAGTTCAACACTGCGAAATATGAATACTGTTCAAAAACAGTCAACTTGCCATCAGTCACATGAATAAATGATAAGTAATTTGTTTAATGTGGGATCAAAATGATCATCTATTCTTTCCTTTGTCCTACTTTTGTTTAGTATGAAATGGAAGTTTGGAAGAAAGCAGAACAACCATTATGGGAGCAGCTGTCTTCACTGCAGAAGGTATTGTCTTGGGTGTAGATGTCATATTGTATGGGTTTCCCTGATTAAATGAAACAATAACACATTATAACAAGCACTTCTGAAATATGTGGGAACATAATCAAGGCAAGGCACACAATGTTAACCAACTATAGGCATGCAAATACACCGGTAAGACTTTACTTGACGTGTCCCTGCATAACACATTCAAAGCAGCTGTTATACACTTTGCATGAAGTATTCATGACTGTTTTCATAAGACATTCATACCAAAACTTTCAAACTTCCAAACTTCCAAAACCGTTAGGCCACGGCAGGGACCGGGAAAGACCATTTCAATGAAAAATAATTCTTATTTGACCATATTCTGTCCCTGGCACTGGAGTAAATCATTAAATGAATTGGTTGCGATGAGAAAGATCAGAACAAAAACAGCAATGCGGTTTTGCAATGGTTGAACTTTTATTTTGACAAGTTGCTGTACTTTCGCCTTCCATATTTATGAAAGGTTTCCTGTGAGTGTCTTAAGAAACAGTCATGAATGTTTCATGCAAAGTGTATAACAGCTGCTATGAATGTGCTACGCAGGGACAGGTCAAGTAAAGTGTAATCCATACACCTTTATCATATAGATGAGGTCCATTTTATTGTGGTTTTGTTTTCTACAGGAATTTGAGAACCTGAAAAATGAACAAACGAAATTAAAACAGAAACAAGAAGTCATCCAACAAGTGAGTTGTCTGCAAACATGCTGAGCAACAGAGGAAACATGCTACATTATAATTTTTACTACAACAATAAGTGAAATATATATTAACTCAATTGCACATGTTCTTTAAAGTGCAGTTTAAATATTTTGATTATTCCTGAGCTTAATTGTGTGTGTGCAAATATCACAGATGCTGGCTGTGGATGGCAATGTCACCTCAATGACTGAAGGTAAAAAAAAAATATTTGTCTTGTTATTACATGTATATTCACAATGAGGGTTAATTTGATAGACTGGCTTCTAGACACTTTTTTTAAAGATATTGAAATGTTTGGTAAATGTTTTATAACATTCCAAGTTTAATAAAGCATTTTCATAAAAAAAGTCTATATTATATATATGTCCTTCTCCTTATACAGCTTATACATTTATTCAATTATAGGCCTATACAATATTTTTGAAATTAATACAAATATTATAGTTGCATTGTGCCTGTACGTACAAGCACTGGACATTTTCCAAAAATGTATGCCTACTAACACTGACACTTTCATTTCATACGGATGAAATAACTTTGACTTATGGAAAATGTGTGCATTCAGGTATCAACCCTTTCCATGTTTGGTCCAGCGGAAAAGAGGATGAGGATGAAGATTTCTTAAATGACAGTGAAGAGGAGGAGGAAGAAGAGGAGGAGGAAGAAGAGGAGGAGGAAGGTGATCATCTCCATCCCACCAACGCCCACACTGAGGAATATGAGCATGAAGATGACTTCAGTCTGGAGGATAACTATCAACGGTAACACTTTTAATTTTACTAGCGTATTTATGCGTATCAACGTTAAGAATTATTAAATTAACCCTAACCATAAGGCAAAGAGGTTCTTATAGTGTGATCTGTGAATTTCTACAGATGTGGTCAGTTTTGCAATCTAGCATAGGCTATTCGCATAGGCTATTCGCAGAGGCATCAAAAGTAAAAGTGTATCCATGGTATTCATGGTGTAAGTACAACACATGATATACAAAACTCTTTCACTATATACTCCATTGTACCTAATGAGACTGTGTTGTTAATGAAAAGCACTAAAAACCTAACAAGGATCCACCACAAACATGATGTGTTACCGCACATTTCAGATGATGTAGGACAGACCTACTGTAAAAAAAAAAAAAAGCTGAAACGGTCAATTTTGTTTCCACCAGTGAAGAGTACGAGGACCACCTGCATCTCCATCCCTCCACCACCAGCACCAACAACGACATTGACCATCCCTTAAACGCCAGCAAGCCCTTATACGACCCCTGCTACCGCTACAAGATCTTGGACCAGGCCTGGCGGGCCACCAACTTCACCACCAAGAGAGTCAAGTGTGATCGCACACGCAACTGGCAGGTAGAGATGTCAAAAGTCAAAGTAGATGAAGTACAAAAAAGTTTCCCAACACAGGCAACTTCACTGAGTAACCAGTAGACCAGTGTTGAACCTGTCATACAATCTGCGGTTACCCTTTATTTTAAAGGCGTATGCCACTATTTTGGGGCTTAATACAGTTAAAATTGTTGGCCAGAGTTTATAAAGGTGGTAAAGTGTCTTATTTTTCATGTAAGCCGTTGGTAAGCCGTTGTCTTGTTTTAAGACAAGTTAAAACAGGGAATATGTCGCTAAGCTAGTGAAAGTCAATGGATCCGTGTAGCATTGTAGCATGCTACATGGATGCATTGACTTTCACTAGCTTAGCGACATGCTCCCTCTTTTAACTTGTCTTAAAGCAAGACAACGGCTTACATGAAAAGTAAGACACTTTACCACCTTTATAAACCCCAGCCAACGATTTTAACTGTATTAAGCCCCAAAATAGTGGCATACCCCTTTAATGGTTAGCTATTACAGTGGATCTACCCCATTAGGTACAGTGTAATAACCAGTGTAACAATATTTAATATCATGTAATACCAGTTTAACACCATGTACCAATTTTGTACTAACATCTATGGGTAGGTTCCACTGTAATAGTGAACCATTAAAATAAAGTGTTACCCAATCAGCTGATTCTGCACTGGTTGGACCACATTTCAGGTGGGTTCATTTTAGTTTTTTAATGTTTATTAGTGACACAGACTATCCATCTCAGTGGAATAAGTGGTGTAAAACCAGAAAACCAAATGATAGAGCAAGATAGAGCAGTCATGGGTAAGCGGTTAGGGCGTCAGACTTGTAGCCCAAAGGTTGCTGGTTGAACTCCCGACCCGCCAGGTTGGTGGGGGGAGCAATTAAGCAGTGCTCTCCCCATCCTCCTCCATGACTGAGGTACCCTGAGCATGGTACCATCCCGCCACACGGCTCCCTTGGGGCGCCATTGGTGGCTGCCCCCTTGCAGGGGTGAGGCATGAATGCAATTTTGTTGTGTGCATTGTGCAGTTGTGTGTTGTGGAATGCTGTGTCACAATGACAATGGGAGTTGGAGTTTCCCAGGTGGACTTTCGGCCTTCACTTCACAAGATAAAGCAAACCACGCCAACCCAATGCAAAGGTGTGTGCTCAAGTTCGGTCTCCTAAGGGGGTAGTGTTGTGTCGTTTGTGAACAAATCGATTCTTTTGAACGACTCCTAAGGGTGAACAATGGGAACTGAATCACAACTGGGGAGCCACTGTTTTCCATTTTATCTTTCTTTTTGGGTACATGATCTATATGTGAGAACTACAATTTGAGAAACACACGAATGTCTCTACCTCAGAGAGTGGCAGGAATGGTCTGTTGAAGGAGCAGGACAGTCCACTGTTGTTTGAACACCATGAGCCAAAGTTGGCTTCTTAAATGCTATCTTTTTAACACTGAATACACTTTAAAATACCGTTCAAATAAGCCATTTTGAGTGGCTCTTTGAATGGAATGAGCCACTATGAACCGGATTCCATCAATGAAGTCATGAGTCATGAATCCCATCTCCATAAGGGGGCTTTGTCCATTTCTCGTTCTCTTTCTGTGGTGTTTAGTGGCGACTTGCACAAGATGTGCACTATTGCCATCTACAACGCTTAAGGAACTCCATTTATTCTCAACCTCTGCTGGCGTCCTAAAGGTGCGTTCACCTGACGTCGAATGGATCCCGAAAAAGTACAGGCTTGAAACGTCTCTACCTTATATCCACGGTCTCTGGTGTAAACATCTATGTAATTTAATGTGCTTGTGTTGTACACCATAAATGAACTTCTCTTTTTACTTTTGACACCTCTGCCGGCAGGGCTGGTACCGTCTCTACTACCGGCGCCGCAGCATCCAGATGCCAGAGAAGTGCGTCAAGTCCGACAGCTGCGGCACCCACGCCCCGCTGTGGCTCACCCAGCCTCACCCCAGGATCCGCGACGGCATCGTCTTCCGCCGCGTGTGCGGCCGCTGGAAGAACAAGTGCTGCGCGTTCAAGTCGCCGCCCATCCAGGTGAAAGCCTGCCGCGGTAACTACTACGTCTATCGGTTTGTGAAGCCGTCGGCCTGCTACCTGGCGTATTGTGCAGGTAAGAGACCACTGCCGTCACATTAGGCCTACACATTTATTTAGATTCTAAATTAATTTACCACATCTTATTATACGAAGAGGAAGAGGTCGTCACCATCACATTATGGGCCTATAATCCCTATGCTGGGCCCTGGTAGCCAAGCCTAGTGACACATTTGGCATCGCTTCTAGTCAGGCCAAGAGCAATGTAAATATGGTTTCTGATCTACATAAATATCAGGAACTCCACCCACTTTGTCGGATACCAGTAAACCAGTATAACCTAGGGAGGCGGGTCAACCATGCCGTTTGGTAAATGGTAATTGTTATGCTCTTGGTCAGACCAAGTCTTGTAGAAAGTCAATGATGATCTGCCTAGGGCCCTGGGAACCCAGTTCCCCCATTAAAATGATAATTAATATCACTGTGGGGCCCCCAATAGGAATTGCCAATGCAACGTCATGGCCCTCAGCATGGCAGAGCTCAGGCCTGGGGTTTCTATGGTTACTCAGGTTACTATGTGAAAGACGCGGGAATTCGATTTGCTACTGAGCAAGCTGAGCACAGTGACGCCAAAAACCGTCTTGATGACGTTGCCACCCATATGGTCACGTCTTGATACCCTCTATGTGGGAACCCTAGTGACTCTTTAGCCATTTTAGCCTCCTATTTTGATGCCCAGCCAGGCCACCAGCCTATACATACTATGATTCAGATTCAGATTCATAATTATTTTTTTTACATTTCGTTATAGTTGTATATGACAGAAAGAATTGTTGGTGTTTGCTTCGCATGAAAGTAAACAACTGGTAATTAAATGGAGGGTGGGTCGAGCTGGGGCCCTCTCTGACACTGATACAGACAACAGTCATGCCATCTAACTCGTGTGTGTGTGTGTGTGTGTGTGTGTGTGTGTGTGTGTGTGTGTGTGTGTGTGTGTGTGTGTGTGTGTGTGTGTGTGTGTGTGTGTGTGTGTGTGTGTGTGTGTGTGCGCGTGTGTGTGCACGCGAAGGGCAAAGAAAAAGAAAAGTAATGACAGGAAACACTGGAAGAAAAATAGCTTGAATGTTATCACACACTGTTCAATCAAATATGTCAGGGGTATAAAACGATGATGATGATGATGATGATGATGATGATGATGATGATGATGATGATGATGATGATGATTAGGATGAAGATGATGATGATCCTTTTTTTGTACTCTCTTAATACACATAGGATGAAACCATTGTTCCACCAAAGATAGCCATAGATTTATTCAGTCACTAAACAAAGAGTTCTAAGAAGCTTTATAGTGCAGCATAGCTCTGAATTTGCTGTGCTCTAACTTGTTTTTATCTTTTTTACTTCCACACATTATGTCATGTCTTGTGTACCATAGTCTCTGCCTTTTGACTTTGTAGTGCAGTGCAGCATAGCAGTGAATTTGCTGTTTGTTTACAATTCTGTCTACCTTCATTAGTTTTCTTCGTCTGCTTGTTTCCACATGTTCTGTCTTCTTAGACGTCAACACTCTTGTGTGTGGAAGATGCGGAAGGAACCAGTACTGCCACAGCAGGGACAAGATTATTTACAGATGTGCCAACAGACGCCGTCGTCGCAAGAGTAAGCAAGCACACAGGGGTTGTTTATGTTTTCATGGGGGAAAGCAGTCTACTGGTTTAGGATACACAGAGGGCATATTTTTTTGGTTTTAAGTTCTTCTTCAAAGTTCTACAAAGAGCTCTTAATATGACACAAAGTAGCCAAATCCAGTCCATTAAGACCTGAAACATTTATAATGTGAAGATGCTTTTACATAATTTAATGGATCCACACACATATTTCACTCTTCATGGAAAAATCCAGAAAAATGTAGCCCCTTTATTAATTTTAGATTACATAATTTGGCTGTAGTAGCCTACTTTGCCATAGGCCTATTGCCAAGCTGTTTCACATCTCTCTCTCTCTCTCTCTCTCTCTCTCTCTCTCTCTCTCTCTCTCTCTCTCTCTCTCTCTCTCTCTCTCTCTCTCTCTCTCTCTCTCTCTCTCTCTCTCTCCTCTTTCTTCTTTTAAAACCAGTTAAGAAGCTGTCTGTGCACTTCTTCGCCTCGTACCCGGGTTCCCTCAAAGGGAAGGTGAACCGCATCAGGTTTAGCAGGGTGCTGGTCAATGAGGGCCGGGCCTTCAACCAAAAGACGGGCGTGTTCCGTGCCCCCGTCTCCGGCGTCTACCAGTTCTACTTCTCCAACCAGATCGGGGGCAACACTCCTGCCACCAACCTGTGGCTAGTCATCAACGGGTACTGGGTGACGGTCTCACATTCGGCTGTCAAAGGGCCCACCAATTCCGTCGGAAGTCTCAACACCTACATGACGACCCTCCGCAAAGGGTCGCAGGTCTACGTGACTCACGTTACCGGGCAGTCCTGGGCCAACTCGGCCTCGAACACCATAACGTTTGGTGGCTCTTTACTGGTGCAACGGAAATTAGAATAATGCACATATAGTCTAGGCTGCTTGGTTTGTCTTGCATGAAATATTTTTTCACTGAATTGTAAAATCCACAATGTCTCCACATTATTTACATGTATTTGCTCCTGCAGATCATTTTAATTTTTGATTTGTAATGTTTTCATCTATGTGGTGTTTATATTAGTATTATATAGGCCTATATATTGAAAATGTAGTCTAAGTGATTCTATTAAAACATCTGCCTAAAATGAGAGAAATGCGGTAAGCAAACTAAGTTGACTTTATTCTATTTATTTATTTCTGTTGACATATGTTTGGCTCTGTTTTCCCCTCTTTTTAACATTAAAAATGTCAGAAAAACTGTGATTCCGTTGTGACAGTGATAGCCTATTATGAATGCGGAATTTGTATCACCTATTACCAACACAAGATGGCGCAATAGCTGTCCTTTCCTCGGGTGGTAGGAGGTTGGCCGTGTGGGGCCTACCTTACCTATTGCACTTCTGTAGGCCTATAGGCCCATGTCAGCGCCGCATTAAATTATGGCACCTACACGAGAAGAGATAATACTATAATCAGTGGGATAAGTCAACATGTGAAGCGTGTGCGATATTTACGATTTCAAAACCACGGAGACGCAGACGCAGACGTTTAGTTTTATAGCACCAACTGCACAATAATTCAGGTGTTCAGATGTTCAGGTGTTATTCAGCTGTCAAAATCTGAAAATTCGTTTCATATATAGCCTAGGTTCCTGTTATGGGGGAAAAAGTGAAGTAGCCTACAGCATAGGCTAAATTGCGCAGCGCGCGAGACAGGCCTAGGCTAGAACTTAATTCCTTGAATTAATAAAAAGTAAAAGTAAACACAATAATGGATGTTTTATCACAACACCTGTGGCACGTCAAGTTGTGAAAATGGTTTTACTTCGGCGGCATGGTGGGAGGAACAAACAGACTCAGAGCCGCACCGGGCTAGACCGAAAAGAGGAGGGGCATGGAGAAGTCTGCTAGAATAACATTCGTCGTTGCATAGGCTACTGTAAGGTCTGTGGGGCAGAACAAATTTAGGGAAAGGGTTATGGAGAGGCGTTTGACTTAACGGACTACAACACTGCTATGTTTGGTCGGAGGAGCGGGTTGCTTTCCAAAATACGCCTCTCTGGGATCCGAAGGATAGCCCATTAATTCATACGAGAGCGCAACCGGTAGCCGTCAGCTACTTCTTCTCCACTGTGTCTGGGACATCAGATTCTATTTCAGGACAGTTAACCACAATATGAGAAAACACATGCCCACTTTCTAGAAAACATTCGCTGTTATTCTTTCCAGATGTGGTCATCGGGACGATGCTGAAAAACTTTGGTCCTTCATCCAAAATGCCTGCATAACATTGTGAACAGCTGGGGGCTCGCGCTATTGTTTATATATTTTTTGTTTTAGCAGTCTAGAGAAACTTTTCTCCTTTTCATCATACATTGTTTCTATCGTCTGTTGATCTTTGGAACAAACACGCCATGGCTGAACACGAAAGTTTGCAGTTTGGGAAGGCGGATTTTGTTCTGCTGGACAACGTGTCCATTGAAGAATTTATGGCTAACCTCAAGCTCAGGTAGGTAACAGCGGTCATTCACCTCCTTGTTTGAAAAGCGAGTGTCCCCCAAATGGTGACCGATACCATAGAGGTCCTGTTGGGTAATTAAAATGTGACTTAGCCACCGGTGATTTTTTTTCCACCTCT
Organism: Engraulis encrasicolus; assembly: GCF_034702125.1. Classification (NCBI taxonomy): domain Eukaryota; kingdom Metazoa; phylum Chordata; class Actinopteri; order Clupeiformes; family Engraulidae; genus Engraulis; species Engraulis encrasicolus. The sequence goes on from NC_085873.1 coordinate 6,880,437, forward strand.
TGTTGTGACAGAAATGATGATGCGCACATGTGGGCTGTTTGTGTTAGGCATTATCTTTACATTATGATATTTTGACACACTTTTGAACGTCCTTGAAAAAGTGAAAGTAAGCTTATGGTGAACTTGAGTCTCGAGAGCTATCCCCCCTCACCTCACAATTGACAATGAACCGGTTCATGCGAGCAGTAGCCCAGTCAGATCAGAGAGAGCCATGCAACCATCCCATTCCATTCTCTGAGAGACCGGGTGTGTGAGAGAGCCAATGAGGTGCTCCACCCAAGACGAGAACAATCGTCGGACCTGTCCCGTAGTATTACATTCCACCTCGAATAAAGGGATGCTTTGAAAGATGACGAAACAGATTGAAATGTTGTTTGTGAGTAGCCTCGGCTCCCTGACAGAGATTAATGTAGTCTGTATTGTATTTGACCTGTAGACCAAACTTATCAACAGTGACTCAAAACACACAAATAGCCTTGTCACTGACAAGGCATGTGCCTACACTGCATAGTTGAATGCCACTGTCACTCATTCATTGTTTATTTCCCAGCCATCAAGTGACATACACTGATGCTGTCATAGTTTTTGTTGTGTTATTACAGAGGCAAACACCTTGTCCTTATTGCACCTGCCAATTGTGGTGGTGAGCCAATGGAAATTGTTATGGAATTTCCTGCTGTATTCCTGACCATCATTGTCCTTTCCCCCCCACACCACAATGGCAAAGTTTTCCCTCTGGGTCTGGGAGGCAGTCTCTTTTCTGCAGGCCGAACCTTAAAACACAGTATCGCATTTCCTTATTGTCCAGCTGTCAATGAATTACTTACATCGACATTACTACACATGGTCAGGCAGGGAGAGCCATACTGGAGTTCAAGAGCTCACCCCTCACCTCAGCACAGCACAGCACAGCACAGCACACGGAGGCTGAAAGTGTCTAACTTTTTAAGAACTATTGTTTTTTGTGTTGTCAATGTGACAGTCCATTCTTGGTGCATACAAATACTTAGGTATCAAAAGAGAAGGTTGAGCGCAACTATTATCAAAATAAACTGGTGCTCTTATCAGAATAAACTGGAGCTTTTAGAGGGTAGGCCTACAATGTTCAACAGAACTGAAGCGAAAAGATCCTGTAGGTCTAGGCACTTAAGTTGATTTTTAAAAGTCAAAGTCTTGATTTTGTGGGCAGATGTATTAAAACTTACCAACACCAACAGAGATTGTTGGTATGAATTGTTTTTGGTTCCCTGTGAACTTTTGATGAACTCAGTCCGAGTTCCATTCCGTCATTGTTTAGATTAGATTATCACACAAGGCATTTTATACACACATCCATATTTATTTAGTTTTCCATCCACATATGGAAAATATGGAGCAGTGCCTGCCACTGTGATTTCACACACACACACACACACACACACACACACACACACACACACACACACACACACACACACACACACACACACACACACACACACACACACACACACACACACACACACAAGGTGGATGGCACCTGGTGTTTCCCATCCCAGCATTTCTCTCTCTCTCTCTCTCTCTCTCTCTCTCTCTCTCTCTCTCTCTCTCTCTCTCTCTCTCTCTGCCCACCCCATATTCTGTATTGTACATTTATTATACACATGTAGCTCTTTTCAATTGAGATGCTTGACACCCAAATGTTCTAAGTCACAGAGAGGGTGGTGGTGATGAGATGTGGCAGATGGACTGTACAGTATACTGAGAGCCACATAGTCATAGCAAGAGACACCACACCACACCACACCGCACCCCGGCCTGAGTCCCAAATTGGTGACATCCAGGCAGCCTCTATGTCTTGCAGCCATCCTTCTGGACAGGGAGTGTTGGCTTTGGAGGTGGTCCAGATCTAGTCTCTCCAGTCTCTCTTCTCTTCTCTTCTCTTCTCTTCTCTTCTCTTCTCTTCTCTTCTCTCCTCTCCTCTCCTCTTCTCTTTTGTGTCACCTTCGCTTTTCCCTCTTCTCTCCTTCCATCTCTCTCTCTCTCTCTCTCTCTCTCTCTCTCTCTCTCTCTCTCTCTCTCTCTCTCTCTCTCTCTCTCTCTCTCTCTCTCTCTCTCTCATAAATGAAGGCCATGCTTTGCAGCACACTGATGTTTGCTCTGCTGTTTATGACATCATTACCGCCATCTGAGAGACAGAGAATGGATGTGTGTGTGTGTGTGTGTGTGTGTGTGTGTGTGTGTGTGTGTGTGTGTGTGTGTGTGTGTGTGTGTGTGTGTGTGTGTGTGTGTGTGTGTGTGTGTGTGTTTATGTGTGTTTTGTGTGAGTAGGTGTGAAAGAGAGAGTGTGTGTGTGCTCATGCACCCATATGTGTGAGAGAAAGTGTGTGTGTGTGTGGGCTCATGCACCCATGTGTGCGAGCATGTGTATGTGTGTGCACGGTGCATGTGTGTGTGTGGGAGAAAGTGCATGTGTGCTTGTGTGGACGACGTGCATTTGTGTGTGGTCACATTTGCATATGCATGTGTGTACAGTATCTTTATGTTTCTCTGTGGGTTTCCACAGCATCTGTGGTGCGTTATTGACAGGAGGGGGCAATACGTTTAAAGCGCCATAAAGTATCCTTTGACATGGCTGCCAGATAAGAAGATTTTATTGTTGCGTACTTCATCCATCCCTGTTGGCATCGCCAGGAATATTGACTTCTCTGTTACAGTTTTCTGGCTGACCAAGCCCCCCTTTCTCGACAGTGTCACTTGGTTGAAATGCAATTTCCCACTGGCAACTTCCAAAGTTGCTTACTAGTTAGCAATAGGGATGCAAATTATCGATTAATTCATTAATCATTAGTTGATTGCCTTATCAATCGACTTACGATTAATTGATAAGCAGCGTTTTCCCCCCGAAATCTCCAATGTTTCTCAAAGAAAAATGCTAAATCTAAAATTTTAATTAAACATTGAGATAAAATACCACATTTAAATCAATTCTATTTCAATGATTTAATCCAAAGGTGATTTAAATATTCCCACTATTCACACCCCTCTTCACATGCCCATTTCACCTGGGTCTCTTGTCAGTTGAATTGTCGATTAATTGCGATTAATACTTTTTAATCGATTAACGCATTGATCGATTAAAGTCGATTAATTGATTAATCGTTTGCGTCCCTAGTTAGCAACGACACTGTTGAGAGACAGGGTCCAGATTAAGAATGGTCCTGGTGCCCGTTTCCCGCAGTGGTTACGTTCAGAACTAAGGTGCTTAACCTGTGTACCACTCACGTTCATACCGGGCTCTGAACTTTTCAGTATCTGACCGTGCATTACGCAGATGCACCTGCTGACGTCCACATTGTCATGGGGCCTATACTACAAGCTGATTCAGGTTAAGGTTAAGTTAAAAAATCATCTAATACAAGAGCTTTTCTTAAGAAAATGAGGACTCCAGGCTCTTCTATTAGATGATTTACCTCTTAACTTATCTTGAACCAGCTCTGTAGTATAGGCCCCTGGTTTGCAGTGAAAAAAACAAGTATTTTTTCGGTTCACATCGCAAAACAACGACCTGGTTCCCTTACGCTCAGAACACGGCAGCTGGTTCCAGATTATTTGCTGGGCTGAGGACCGGCAGCACAGTTTTCTGTTGGCCTGAACATGCCCGCCTGGCATGGTTTGCATGGGCGGCGCTATTGACTGCTCTGTTGTGTGGTGACAACATGTTTTATCAGGGCGATATCAGTGTCACACAGTCTGTCCCATGTGAGAACTGTGAGCAGGTGTTTTTGTGCGGGCGTGTATGTGTGTCTGCACATTTGTGTAAATCAGTGTAATGTCATTGATGGTTGTGTATCCTGGCCTGTGTCCTATCCTGTTTGTACTGTGTGTGTGTGTGTCTGTGTGTGTGTCCATGTGTGTCTGTGTGTGTGTGTTTGTGTGTGTGTGTGTGTGTGTGTGTGTGTGTCTCCGTGTGTGTGTGTGTGTGTCTCCCAGCCTAGCTCTCGCATGGTTCTGGGTTTGCGTTTGTTTTCTCTGCCTGCCATTTAGCCGGCCTGCCGGACGTGGCGTGTGCAGATTGCTATTTGCAGAGGGTGTGAGTAGTGGAGGCACTTCCTGCTTTTCCTTCTCATTCCACATCTGTAGAGAGAGAGAGAGAGAGAGAGAGAGAGAGAGAGAGAGAGAGAGAGAGAGAGAGAGAGAGAGAGAGAGAGAGTAAATGAAAGACAGTCAGTCAGACCAGGTGTGTCCTGTGCCCCTATGGTTGTCAAGATTTGATCTCCCTTTTATACGGACAGCTGTGAGGCCTGCAGTGCAGTTAGTGGACTAGGCCTACCGTGCCATTTCAGCTAAGCCTCAGTGACCTTTCTAATTCTCAAGAATAAAGCTATCGGCAGTGTTTCACTCTAGTGGAACTCCCGATTCTTGTCCTTTTCTCTTCCACAGCTGGTTATCTTGAGGACATTTTGCTGTATTTAACTTGAGGTTGGCCCATTCGGTTTATGCTGCCAAGGAACATTCTAAATATAAACCAAGAGGAATCCAGTCACCCTCTTTCTCTCCTCTTTCTCATTCTTTCTTTCTCTCTGTCTTTTTTTCTTTCTGTGTCTTTCTCGGTGGGAGTATCTTGATGGAAACTGTAGCCGAAGGATCATTTAGATGTCATCTTGGGGTTTTGGGCATGAGTCCACATATCCTCCGCTCACGAGACAATAGGAACGACCCAAGTAGAGTCAAGAGTCAAACATGGTGGATGTTCGGTCTGTCTGTCTGTCGGTCTGTCTGCCCCCCCCCCCCCATCCCACTTTTTTGCATTCTTGTTTCTCCTCGTCCACTACTTCCCATGTTCCCATGTCACAGTGTCTGTCTGTTTAGGATGTGCGAGCCGGGCAACCTCAGCGGCTGTCCACGTCCTGTAACGCGACTCAATCGATGCCTTTATATGGCAGTGTTATTGTGTCCGCCCCAAAGGACCTCGGTCCTCGGGAAAACGTTTTTTTTCCTTCTTCTGGTAACCAACCAATGCTCCCTCCATTAGAGCCTTCCCCTCTTCCCTCCCCTTGAAAAAGAAGGAAAAAAGAAAACAACAACAATTACACATCATCAGGAGCATTCCGTGGATTCCTACCCACCAGCCATGTGCCAGTCAGGCCAGATAAAATAACTGATTACCACTCCCACACTCAGGGAAGCTGACAAGGGGGGACAATGGGGTCAGTTGTCCCAGGCCCGAGGAGATGAGGGGCCCATTGGGTCCTCATTATAATGAATGTATTGGGTGGAGGGGGGCCCTTCAGATGACTTTGTCTTGAGCCCAGCCAAAGCAGTCAGCGGCCTTGCCCACGCTCACTCCAGTACTGGTGATCCAGCCAGCCAGGTTCTAACAAACAAAAGTCGTTTTTTAGAATAAGAAATAGAAGTAACTTTTTAGAATGTAAAGAAGACGTGTGACTTACAGAATCTGATGTTTGTACACATCCTCACTCACTCCAGTACTGAAGATTCTCATCGTTCTATCAAATAAGAATTGAAACAACTTTTTTAGGAGTAGGGGACTGGTTGTTTTCAGTGAAAAAAATAATCAGATTTGAACATGGGCGCCCATTACAAAAAATCTTCCGAAGGGGCATGGCTGCCAAATTCTGACATCATGGGTGAAACAGGAGCGAAAGTCTTATGAATGAATCGTCTCTGCCTTTTCACCGTCTATGATACAGCCTTCAGGAGAAAACAGTGCTCTTTTGTAAACTTGTGAGAGACCTAAGTTACAGCATGAGGAGACTACTGGGGCTGGTGACTCAGATGCTGGGTCAATATGACAGTCTGTTATTACCGCAAATATACAGTAATAGCCTGTTACTGTCCTAATGCAAATCAGCAGGCGAAAACATAACTCACAACCATGCTGTGAGAAATGTGCGTGTCATGCTTCATTTGGCTCCTCTATTTATTATTTTGAACTCTTGACCTCTGGCATCTCCTCAAGGGCGTGTTAAGGAAGGATGTAGACAGTTCTGAAGAGCTGTGTGGTGAGTGGCATATTGGCAAGGCTAGCTAGCAAAGTGTGTGTGTGTGTGTGTGTGTGTGTGTGTGTGTGTGTGTGTGTGTGTGTGTGTGTGTGTGTGTGTGTGTGTGTGTGAGAGAGAGAGAGAGAGAGAGAGAGAGAGTGTGTGAGAAAGGTCTCTGGCTATGATCTGGCTTCCAAACCCCTTGTTCTCAACTTGCAGGGGTCAGGAATAAGTCATGAAATGTGTGGTGGCCATCTGTCAGTGATGACAACCAGAGGTACTCTGCAGTCTCTGCTTTGCAACCATCTCTCTCGGCATTACTGATACTGTCTCCCATTTTCAGCTCAAGACTTGCTCCTTCAGGTCCTAATGAGCACTTGAAGTTTAAAACATGCACCAACCTTAGCAACCACATGATCTCTCTTACACCTGTACTCAGGGGCGGAGCTATAGGAGGGGGCGAGAAGGGCATTTGCCCCAGGGCCCTCCTGTATTAGATGTGGGGGCCCTATTGTGACCTTGGCAGGCCGTATGGGGGGCCCTATCAGTGTCTTGCTCTGGGGCCATGTATGTCATTGTTCCACCACTGTCTGTACTGGCCTCGTTTTGTTTGTTTGCACCTGGATTGAATTCATTAGAACTGGGAGAATTAACAGAAGTGATGCTGTGTTTCATTACTTCACATTGCACATTGCAGACATGTTGTTTGTACAAAACAAAGTACATCTAATCTACAAATATGTGATGAAATGACAGCGTTAGGAAGGGTACAGGAATGTTTTTGTGAGCAGGGTTAGGCGTGTTATGATGGCAAGTCTTCAAAAAGCGACCTAAAGGTTGAGAACAGTGATGGGTAAAATGGCTCGACTGTGTTGGATTGGTTAATCATTGTGTTTACAATCTTGATAGTGTTGACGCTGCACTTTAGCACAGTTTATTAGTTCATCATTGCTGGCTTTCTTTGCCAGGTCTCACTTGCAGAAGAAGTATTCTAACCTCAGTGTATCTGCCTTGATAGAATAAAATATTAGATGAAAAGATAATGAATTCCCAAGTACAGTACTTTAGGGTGGCGTGAGATGGTCAAAGACTAGTTGTCACGGTTGATGATGGTAAATGATTATGGTGGTACTACCAATATGGATTTGACTGGCAGCCTCTTATAAGTTGGTACTCACATCAGGGGTTAAGTACCACCTCAGCCTGTTTCAAGGTATTTGGGGACCCTAGGCAAAGAGGGACTTTGGGGGCCCTCCTTCTTTTCAAACCCTGAGAGCAGTAGCATTGCACTTTTCGGCCATTGAATTTAGGGAGGTACCACACTCCCCATGCTGTCATCTATAAAGAAATGCATAACCAATCATTACAGAGAGGAGCGCTGCCCTAGACGATGGCCTAGTTTACTTGGCTGCTTGTGACATGGTTCGTACCATGGTCTTCGACTTTACAGTCCGATGTTGTGAGTTTATCAGTGCTCTTGCCTTGCATTGCAATCAATCGGGCTGCTTTATCTCTGATGGCCCATATACGGTACCATAGTGGAGTGAAGTGCAATCAGATGATTGCAGTGTACAGGCCATGGGTCAAAGTCTAAGGAGCTTAGTGTTGGAAGGGTTAAGGGCAGGCTCACAATACTGCCCGTGTTCCTGGCATTGAACTGAACTGTGTGTGTGTGATTTTTTGGTAGAGAGTTTGTGTGTGTGCATTGTGTATGTGTGTGCATGTTTGTGTGTGCTGTGTATTTGTGTGTGCACTGGCGTGCACAGACATTTTGGGGGGCAGGTCATGGGGTGATGGTGGGGGGCATGTGGAACTGGCGGCTGTCACGCTTCGGTTATAATTATTTTTATTTTTTTAATCATATTTTAATGAACATTCCACAGTAAGCTAAACCAAACATTTAAAAATGTTTAAAATTATGAATATTATGTAGGAAAGTTAAAATAATTAGATTACCATGCCGAGAGCATAATTTAGGCCTACCGCATGGACTAAAAAGTGTACTGTCGCTTTAACTGTGCCTCTCCCAGCGCAGCAGTTGAACATACTTGCAGTCATCAGGAAGCGATTCATTCAGATTCCTTACTTGGAAAACTCAGCATCTCCGGTCATTTTTCCTCCATTAGTACTGATTTTAATTAGTTCATGTGTGTTTTCAAACTGTTAAGACCGATAATAAAGCCCAACTATCATTGCAAGACATTATCAAATCGTATTACACTGGTATTGTGAGTGAAAACTGCTTCTTTGGGTCGGAGATTGTATCCGTGTAAGTAGGCTAATAACACTTTTCTGGAGGTGTCATTAAACACAATCCTGTTTACCGCCGCATAAGACATTACTGTGCACCCTGTTATTATTGCTGTGCAGAAGGCTATAAGTGGCAGATTTGCTAATTCTCCCTCAAACTTTTTTTTTCAATGACCGCTGTTCTGTTCCATTCCGCCGTCTATTACAAATGTGATTTGGCGCGTTGCATAGGCCTATTTCATCAGGAGGCCGACGTTTTCCCAAACATACCTAGGCCTACATGAATCCTCTCGCTGTTTCCCAAACATTCCACAGAACAGGTTCATCGTTAGACCTGAAACTGTTTGAGCAACTTCTGGCTAACGGTTGTTACAATCATGTTACATAAGGGTTAACGTTCGGCGAGAAGGTCGCTACCGTGGAATAGCAGCACGACAGAGAGAATCTTTAGACCCCGACGCGGAGCGGAGGGGTCTTGTTCTCTCTGAAGTGCTGCTATTCCACAAAGCGACCGACTCGCCGAAAGTTAACCCGCTTATTATATATACTTAAATGATCCACACATGCGGGGCCATTTCTTTAGACCTATTTAATGTTAAGATTGTTGCTGCGCAAAACAAAACAGTGCCGTTGTGGAACACCGCTAGGCAACAGCTAGCTAGCCAGGACAACAGGTGTTGTCTATCACAGCAGCTGATTAGAGTGACAAAAGACCGGACCCCCTGCGGAGTGATATGAAACATTCGCTTTAGCCACTGACTTGTATACAAGCCAGTGGCTTTAGCAGTGAACGTCTTGTTGCCATTGACAGCGGTAGCCAGGACAACGGGTGCTGTCTATCACAGCAGCAGATTAGAGTCTTGTTGAAAAGTCGCTTTAGCAGTGAAAAGTCTTGTTGCCATTGACAGCGGTCTGTTATAGACCAACCCGTCCGTTATCGAAAAATAACAGACGTCCGAACGTTGGGGAGCCCCGTTGAAATGAATGGAGCATTCGACAGCTGACGTCACAACCATATAATAAACTGTGTTAATTGTTGACATAACTTGGGCTACCTCTTCTGCGGTAGATTTGATAAATGCACAATTAGCAAAGTCTCACTATAAAAGTCAAGGCTCTATTTAGATCACTTCCAAAGTCACTCACAAGCAACTTTCAACATCTTAAATAGGCTATTGACTGTTACCTGGCTGGAGGGGAGAACGGTGGGGGCTGCCCGCCACACTGATGCCTGCGCAACGCGCTTCCGAATCTATCAGTTCAAGCGCGCTCACGTTGAGAAATGGAGGGATGTGTGCCGTTGGAGGGGGCATGAGGCATTATTATCACTCGATTTTAATTGACAGTCATGTCTAAATGATGACGGGAACATCGACTACAGCGTTAACCCTACATTTAAGGAATACAATAATTAAAAATAAAAATAAAAAACGAACTTTCAAAAGGGCACTTTTGTCCGTTAAAGGCAACTTGGTGCTGCCCAAGCAACACCTCGTGTCTACCTGTGCACGCCTATGTGTGTGTGTGTGCGTGTGCGTGTGCGTGTGTGTGTGTGTGTGTGTGTGTGTGTGTTTGTGTGTGTGTGTGCATTTGTGTGTGTGCTTGTGTGAATGAATTTCTGTGTGTGTGTGTGTCTGTCTGTCTGTGTGTGTGTGTGTGTGTGTGTGTGTGTGTGTGTGTGTGTGCATTTGTGTGTGTGCATTTGTGTGTGTGCTTGTGTGAATGAATTTCTGTGTGTGTGTGTGTGTGTGTGTGTGTGTGTGTGTGTGTGTGTGTGTGTGTGTGTGTGTGTGTTCTATTTACGTGTTGTTTAATCTGGCTGTTGTTGTTGTTGGCTTGTGTTTCACAGTGCCTTAACGAACAACAAACTGACACAAAGTGGCCATCAGTGGATACCTGATGCTCTCCCACCCACAATAAGTGGAGATGGGTAAAACCACAGACACACGGGCAGAAGCACAGGAAGACATAGATAAACACACACACACACACACACACACACACACACACACACACACACACACACACACACACACACACACACACACACACACACACGTGTACAGGTGCTTCGTGTGTGACATGCCACCCACCCCCCTCCCCTGCATCACCAGGCAACCAGACTCTTCCCCTCGGCAACGGCGACAGCAACACATTAGTAAATGAGACGCAGGTGCAGATGGGGCTGATGGGAAGGTCTATGACTTTCATACTCAAAGAGTTCAGTAGCAAAACTCTATTTTCAGGACTCCCTGATAGAAGAGCTATTGTAATGTCATGTAATGGGACCACTTCCTGGTTAAAGAAAGGTTAAATGAAATTCACATTGTGTCCTAGAGTTCTACCACTGGGACACACTTGATATGGAATTATCGAACGCAAAAAAGAAAATGCCACAGTATGCAGCAGGAGAGCCACCTTCATTGAGTCCCTCACCCCCACAGATAGAGGTCAATGACGTTTTAGTGTTAGCACACGTCAGGGTGATGCAACAACAGCCAGTGCCACTATTGTATGGATTATCTTTGGTTGTTTTTAGTGGATGATCTAAGAAGCATATTCATTGCAGTACATTAATTCCCCAATTACTATTCAAATCATAGCTGTCCTTGTATCACCTGGTGACTCAGCCCAAAATCAATAAAATTGCCACAGATACAGATACAGATACAGGTCAAAGCAGTCAAACCAACGCTGTGACCAGGCCACATCTGCATTCTATGCAATGACCTCTGGTGCTACAGGCATGGTTAAGGCTGATGCCAGCGTCTGAGGGCAGATTGACCCTATGCCCTGCTAAAAGTGCAACAAAAAACCTCAAACACCCAAGCTGGAGTCTCGCCAATGTTGCAGCATTAACAATTATGTCATAAATGAAGTCTCCCTGCAAGGAACTGGCACGTCTAGACTTTCCAAGAGGCCAAGAGATTTGATTTGAACTGGGCATTGCTGGGGCTAGACCCCCTAGACGAGGTCGATCCGTTAAGCTGTGGCCTAGTGGTTAAGGACATAGGTTTTTAGATCAGAGGGTTGCAAGTTCGAATCCCAACCTCACCTCTCCCTACACCTCCATCCATGGCTGAAGTGCCCTTCAGTGTTAATTTTGTCAGCTTTTTTTTATTTAGTCGTAGTCTTAGTCACAATGACGAATTTTTTTTTTGTCTTAGTCATATTTTAGTCATTGCCTTCCCAATTTAGTCTTAGTCTTTGTCTAAATGACGAAAATCAATTTTAGTCTTAGTCAATTTTTAGTCATTTTAGTCATTTTAGTCATTTTAGTAAACACTGTACATAATAGAACTCCACACACTGCTTCTCTTTTTAACATATATCATTGACTGTACAGAATAAACCTTCTCCGCACACTGCTTCTCTTTTTAACATATATCACACTGTGCAGAATGAAACACACTCGTTCTCTTTTTCTCCATTTCATTTAACACCAGTGTTAATTTAATCAGCTTTTTAAAATTTAGTCTTAGTCTTAGTCGCAATGACGAAAGTCAATTTTAGTCTAGGTCATATTTTAGTCAATACCTTCCCAATTTAGTCTTAGTCTTAGTCTAAATGACGAAAATCAAAAAAGGGCTTTGACGAAATATTTTTGTCTTAGTCATGGTTGACAAAATTAACACTGGTGCCCTTGAGCAAGGCACCTAACCTCACATTGCTCCAGGCACTGTAACCAACATCCTAGAAAATAACTAACTCGCTTTGTATTTAAAAAAAAAGCGTCAGCTAAGTGTAACATAACGTAATGTAAAAATTCAGGGGTGCGTTTTTCAAAAGCATAGTTGTTAGCAGTTAGCGACTTGGGTAGTTGTCAATGGGAAATTGCATTGCAAACAACAAAGTAGCTAACAAAGTTATCAACTATGGTTTCCAGAAATGCACCCCGGGCTCTCGAGGGGGCCAAGAGGATGGTGCATTGGGCATGGGCATGGCTCGGGCTGGGCCTCCTCAGCCCCATTCCACAACTCTCACCCAAACACTCCCAGTCTTTGTTCCTCCCGCTAATAAAAACATGCAGAGCAGGGGCAGGAGGAACAGTCCGTTCCCGTGCATGGCAGATGCCGACCGCTCTTTTCCACCCTCTGGCTAAAATTAAAAGGAGGAAGAAAAGAGAAAAGTGGAGAGGAGGAAAAGAGGAGAGGACTTTTACCCTTCTGTTTTACAGGCCCGGCTGTGCTTCCTGCAAGCAGGGATGGATTATGATTCCATGGGCCCCTGGGCCAGACAACAAGAAAGGCCCCCCTCAATGGGTGTTGCTAGTTTGCAAAACGATTCAGGCGTTTAGGACAGGTATCAGATGCTGTTGTCAGGGGGTGGGGTGGGGTGGGTTGGGGGTTGTTCCCTGAGAAAATGTGAAAATAAACGTGTAATTTTAACGCAATATAGGAATGCAAATATAGAGGCTAGAGCTTCAGTTCCCTCTTGAGTCTTGGGCCCTGGGCCTGGACCCTGCCTGTAAGGATCACATCTCTAGCAGGCAGGCGAGCAGGCCAGGCGGCCTTTATTAAAGCATTCATGCCGTCTTGCTTTCCTTTCCGTCTCTCGCTGTACTTCTCTTTCTCTCTGTACTTCTCTCACTTTCCTCTCTGTCACTCTATCACTCCATTGCTCTCAGTACTCTCTCTCTCTCTCTCTCTCTCTCTCTCTCTCTCTCTCTCTCTCTCTCTCTCTGTGGTCAGCTGAGGGAAAACATATTTATAGTGGAATTTTATTCTTAGATCGACTCTGCCTCTTTTTTTCTGCTTTGGACTTTATTGATTTTCTTTTCTTTTCTTTCTCTTTTCATTTCTGAGAGTGCCTTTCTCTCTACACGGCCATAAACTCTCAGGCTGCACGCTAGCTTGCAAATGACTTGTCCACAGCAGTGAGTGGTCTCTGGCCTTTCTGTTCTTGCCAACCATGTCGTCAAAGTAAGGAAGAAGAACGTGTGCGTACGATTGTGGGTGTCGAGGGTCTGCTTGAGTCATGGGTGAGGAAGAAACAGTAGTGTGTGTAGTGTGTAGGGTGCTGCGCTTCTCCATGGCCACGAGTCCGTTGCTAAGCCTACACAGCCGCGCCACCTATCCCTCCCTCCATTCCTCTCTTTATCCATTCATCCATCCTCTGTCACTCCTCCATCCCTCCTCCCATCTCTCTTCCTCCTCGTCCTCGCTTGTGGACAGGGCCAACAGGGGCACCTATCCCTCCTTCTCCCTCCTCTCACACCTTTATGCACAGGGCCAGCAATCAGCTTCTCCATCCATCCATCCATCCATCCATCCATCCATCCATCCATCCATCCATCCATCCATCCATCCATCCATCCATCCATCCATCACTCCTCTTTCTCCCTTGCTATTACTCTTATCCATCCCTCCTCTCCATCCATCTATCCTGCCATCCTCCATCCTCTCCTCTTTCTTCTCCTCCTGCGGCTGCTGTCTCTGTGTCCATGTGCTGCCTGGCCTGCTCTGCTACTACACTATTAGTCTATGGCAGCGTTTCTCAAACTTTTTCAGACCGAGGACCACTTTGTCCCCCCAAAAATTATCGGGGACCACCTGTCAACTGAATTGGCAGTTGATGGATGCTAATTTGACACTGCTCATTTTTATGCAGATCACTTACTTTTTTATTCACATTATAAGCCTGTTGAAAACATGAAAATGTTACAAATATAGCCTACTGCTAGCTTATCTTGGAAAAGTAGAAATCCCCTCGCGGACCACCTGAGCTCTGTCGCGGACCACTAGTGGTCCCCGGACCACACTTTGAGAATCACTGGTCTATCCATTCCCCTATCCTCCCATCCGTTATTTCTCTATCCTCCCTTCCGTTCCTCCTCTTTCCTCTCCTCCTCCTCCTCCTCCTCTTCCCTCCTGTTGTGCGTGTGCCTGTGTGCAGCCTAACCTGCTCTGCTGCTGGTCTGCTGTGTAGGGATGCACCGATCCGGATACTGGTATCGGTATCGGCCCTGATACTTGGTCATTATACTCATACTCGTACTCATCAAACACTTGCCAACACCTGACACCGATACTGCTATTACACGAAACAATGCAACATCGCATCACATTCCATTGACTTGAAAGCAGTATTGGAAAAAAGCACCGCCTCATACTGTACTTTTACTTACATTTCTTCAATCTGCAATATGCACAGCTAACTTTTTAAAATCTTAATTCTTTTGTATATACACGTATAGAATATAGATTTTTAAGCACCGGGAGCATCTGCACTTAACCAATTTCGTTGTACCTGTACAACAACAATAAAGATATTCATTCATTCATTCATTCATTCATTCATTCATTCATTCATTCATTCATTCATTCATTTAAATCTTCATGGAAATGGACAATGAAATAAATATCACGGGTGAAGGCTACGCATTTATTTTCTTTGGAAAAAGAGGTAAATGTATCAGTATCGTATCGGTACTCGGTATCGGCAAGTACATCTCATACTCATATCGGTTTTCAAAGAAGTGGTACGGTGCATCCCTACTGCTGTACTGCCGGCCTGCTGTGCTGCTGCGCTACACTACGCACCGCCTGGTACCGTACCGGCTCCCCAACTCGCCTCATTAGCACCGAGGGGGAGAGAGAAGTAGAGAGAGGAGGAGGGAGAAGGAAAGGAAGAGGGGGAAAGAGAGAATGCGTGTATGACTGGGAGAGAGGGAGAGCGAGAGAGAGAGAGAAAGAGGGAGTGAAAGAGGGCAAAGTGATGTGTATGCAAGCGGGAGAGCGAGAGTGAGTGAATGAGAAGGAGGGAATGAGAGAGAAAGCAAGAGGGAGGAAGAGAGAGGAGGGGGGCACTCTTAACGAAAGATGTAATGGTTGAAAAATGTCTATGCTTCTGCAAGACTGCGATAGAATTACATTTTCATTACATTACTTTTTTTTCTCTGAAAAGGTTTGTTCATTCTTCTCTCTCTCTCTCTCTCTCTCTCTCTCTCTCTCTCTCTCTCTCTCTCTCTCTCTCTCTCTCTCTCTCTCTCTCTCTCTCTCTCTCTCTCTCCCTTGTCGTGCATGCTGTCTACGTATATCTCTCACTCTCCTTCTCTCCTGCTTCTGGGTAAAATATAGGGCTAGTCTAACCACAAGAATTTCCATGCAACCTCCTATAATCTGAGCCCCACCACCACCACCACCCCTCCATATACAGGGCAGAGTTGCTAGGAGAACCATCCCCCCCTTCCCTCACCTTCACTCACTCGTGCACCTTCTTTCTCTCTCCTCCTATCTCTGTCTTATTTCTCACTCTCTGTCTTTTCCTCTCCTTCTCTCTCTCTCTCTCCATAAGCCATAAGCTAAGGTTTACATTGAGGGGTCGGCATGTTGCTCTTTAATGGGATGGTTAGACTTAGGTTAGTAATGTAAATATTTGGAAATGATACAATAAATGATTGTCAAATCTCTCTCTCTCTCTCTCTCTCTCTCTCTCTCTGTCATTTTCTTCCTCCGCCTCTCTCCCCCTTTTCCACCCCAAAATAAGCTCAGTGCCTTACAGACGTCTCATTTGTGGACTGTGTGCCTTGGCAGGAGCAATGGTGGTGGACCGGAGGAGGCATGAAGTCAGAGACTGCCTCTCTCTCTCTCTCTCTCTCTCTCTCTCTCTCTCTCTCTCTCTCTCTCTCTCTCTCTCTCTCTCTCTCTTTTTTCTCTCTTTTATCTCTGACTTCCTCAACCTCTCCCTCTCTCTATAAACTTACCTCTCGGCTCCCCTCTCCTCCCTTTGCACTTGTTCCATTTGTAGGGCCCATCTAGATGTTTTATGTGTCTGTCTGGCCCCTCAGCAACCCCAAACCCCACTCCAGTTTCTTTTGTCTGGTCACAGTGAATTTGATTGTCGGCCAACATTATGTTTCTTGGTAGCCTGGCTGGGTGGCTACATTTACGTCATGTTTGGAAGTCGAAGTCGGCTTGGCAAACGTAGAAGGTAGAAGGGAAGTATTCAGAGGTGGGATCGATTAACCATAGATGTACTGGCGCATATAGTTTGGTCTATAGTCTATAAATCTATGGGATTAATGGGAGTTTACTACTACTACTACTAGAGACAGCAGCCACCAATCAGACCACTGAGGATGTATAAGGCCGACGATGTGCGTGCTGCGTGCTGCAACCGTGTGTGCGGAGTGCACATACTTGCTTCAGGACATGTGGAGCACTTTGCATGATACTGGTGGTATCATCTAGGGAGCAGATAGTCAACGGGGCGCTCAATAATGTTTTACAACATTGTTTGACTCTACCCTCAAACTCAACATCTCAACAAGTTCGGAAGATCCCCCCACACGGTTTTGGCAATATTGCACCGTACGCACATGTTTGTTGAGGTGTTCTCCCGTGCGTAAATTTGACAAAATTTGGATGGCAACGCATTTGTGCACGAAAAGTGCCCAGTGCCGACACACGTGCATCCTGCAGCAAACATATCGCTGGGCTAATAAGGTACTAGCCTACATAGTAGCCTACTGAGTGTGTGCACCATTTCATTTTTTTCTTCATTTATTTAGAGTGTACAGTATAGTAGTGTCTAGGGCTTTGCAATATGACAATAAATATCGCTATCATGGTAGAAAAGTGTCTCACACCCTTTCTTTTCTATCATTTTATCCATTTTATCCATTATTGCAGCTAGCTAATATGCAATTTAATATAATTTAATGCAATTTTGTGTTGTCAGTCACTATGCACACTCTCAGTTCATATCTGTAGTTGAACCGGCAACCGGCTTACATCCTAAATCTAACGTCCTAACCGCTTCCCCATGGCTGCCCAAATAGTGCAGACATATGGACTAGGCTCACAAATGCTGAGTTAATTGCATTGTCCTCTTGTTTTGAATGGTGATACGGCGCATGACAGCCATGCTGTTAGTGAATGGAGGCCATCTCACTCACCTGATCTGGCTTGACATGGTATGACAAAGACCATATTCTCTGTTTATATTGCTATTATATTTCCCTCCTGTTTTGAATGGTTATCCAAACAAAGAAGGTATGCTGTAAATGATGTAAATGGAGGGCATGTTACTCGCCTGACATTTATTTAATTTATTTATTACAATGATAGCCCCTTAGCCTGGGCGAGCCACTGTTGACTCTGTCAAACAGTCTGGCAAAAGCAAAGAGGAATCCGTCTCCGTGGAGGGTGGGAGATGGTCTGACCTTACTCTGCTATTTAAATTCATTGGAGTTCCGAATTCAAAGTAAACCCCATATTGTGCTTTATTAGCATGACTGTTACGATATAGCGTCTCAAAAGCATACAAACAACAAAATAGAAGTGTGAAATATAGTTACCTTAACCAATCAGTAACGGACTTACTGTAGCGGGTGAGTTCTGTGTCACTACTCTCAACTGTTTGCTGATTGGCTAAACACTGAGGGAACCGAGCTCGAGGCTTTTGCCAGACGATGTGCGGAGCCAAAATCTTTGGGTGGAGAACATAGGATGGCATCGCCAGGCTAATAGCCTCTTGAGATGTGGCATCTCATTTTCAAGGGCGATTCACCTGACTTGACATGGCAAGACAATGACCGGCTAATCTTGATGAGGTGACTCCATAGAGAATGAGGAATCTCTTCTTATTGTTTTGTGTCTCGTTATAATTTGGCGCATGTCGTAGCACAGGCTGTGTGGCCTAGGCTCTCAAATGCTCTCGCATAAACGTTGTAAATGATGTAAATGCAGGGCATCTCATTCACCTGACCTGACCTGACAGGGTCATGACTCATGACCATGACCAGCTAATCCTCTGTTTCCATCAGGACTCATGTGATTACAGCTGCTTTTGACAGGTGATGCAAACTATTTTCTGTGTGTGTGTGTGTGTGTGTGTGTGTGTGTGTGTGTGTGTGTGTGTGTGTGTGTGTGTGTGTGTGTGTGTGTGTGTGTGTGTGTGTGTGTGTGTGTGTGTGTGTTGTGACTGTCTGGATCTATGCCCGCATGAAACACAGGTCAGGTTATCTGATCAGGGGTTCGCTCGAGCGTCTCGGCTTTTTGTGATTTGCGACACGATGCCTGTGTGTTTGTTTAGGTGAGTGAGTCAGTGTGTGTGTGTGTGTGTGTGTGTATGTGTGTGTGTGTGTGTGTGTATGTGTGTGTGTTTGTGTGTTTGTGTGCATATGTACACCGCCACCATCACGGCCGGCCGCAGCTGATTTGGATTTCACCAGGGATTCGTGTGTCCGTCCGGGCGCGTCATCCGAGACGAGAGAACAGGCAGATAAAGGCAGCCTGCCTGACAGACAGCAAGGCAGCGGATGGACGACGTGATGTGATTCTGCCCTACCCTCCCCCTTTCCAGGAATGCCAGTCAGTCTCACTGCGAGCTGAAGGCCGTGAATCACACTGTGTACAAAGCAGCCATGTTATCAGACACACTCAGTTCCCGCGTCATCCAACCCCCCAACCCCGTCTTTGTTGTTTTTTTCTTTGTTTTTGCAGACAGGAGGGCAAGGTTGACAATGGATGGGTTGGGAAGCAGCTGCTCACAGACATGGGAAGGGTGAGGCGTGCGTGCGTGCGTGCGTGCGTGCGTGCGTGCGTGCGTGCGTGCGTGCGTGCGTGCGTGCGTGCGTGCGTGCGTGCGTGCGGCAAGAGGTGGACCTGTGTGTGTGTTTGTGTCAGGCGAGAGGTGGACACGTTTGTGTGTGTGTGTGTGAGTGTGTGAGTGAGTGAGTGAGTCAGTTAGATCAGGTGGGGAAACCCCTGATTCATCCAGAGACACTTGCTCAGACAGCAAGTGATGTGTGTACACTACTAAGGGCCCGTGATGACATCATTCACACTCATCTCCTGCCATTTCTCCCCTCTTCATGGCCCATTGGCATTACTTCTTCTTGTTCTAGTTGCCAGGAGGGAAGAGAACAGAGGGATGTGTTGAGCAGGGGCAGGTGGAAAACCCCTGATTTCATACAGACACTTGGTGAGACGTTTCTGAAGATTGGCCACAGTTGCCAATAAACAGGGCTGGATTGGGACAATAAAAAAGCCATGGCTCCTTTTTTTGCACGGCTAATCTCTAAATTGTGGCCCAGTCTCTATGAAATTGCACATAACCCAGAAGTATCGTCCCAACAGGAAATGCCCTGTATGGCAGATTGTCAGTTCAGGCCTCCCAATGAGCTTCAGTGTTGTTATGAACAACTACTATTCCTTTTTTTTACAAAAAGATGGCTGGTAGTTCAAAAGGTTGCAGTATCTTCACAAACTTTTTGAGTGCTATTGGATGAAGAGTAGTCCAGACAAATCCAAATGACTGGATTAATCTTTGTTGTTGAACTCCTATTCATTAATTTAAGGCATTAATCAATGTCGATATTGCAGCCTTGTGCTAAATAATAATAAAAAAAAAAACATTTGACTCTCACTGTAATCTGTACTGTAATTCCTGGTACTTCCTGGTTTTCGTACCACTTGTGTGTTTTTCACACATCTCAATTTGGCAGGTGCTTTGGAAATGACCCCGTACCAGTAGGTCACTTGCAGATCAGGAAACTTTAGAAAATCCTGTGAAATCCTGTGTGAGGGATTTTCCTTTAGTTTCCTGACTTCCTGGTTAACAGAAAAACTTTTCCAGCTTCCAGCTTGTTCTTCTGTTTCGTGTCCTCCACCTGATACATAGTAGTAGACCATCTATTACTTCCATTGAGAGTAAATAGAATGGAGGCCAAAATTCTATTTCATTGTTGAAGCCAAGTTGGAGCCAAGGTTGGACCCAAAAAGACCAAAAAATGGCCAAATCCCATTCATTCCTATGAGAGACATAAAACCCTGTATCTCCCTTAAATGCCACTCCAGGGGGATCATTTTTCGCTCAGCTAGTAGGTCCCCTTGCTCTCCAACTTACCAGGGTGGTGATTTTTTGTGGTGATGTTTTATTTTAGAGAGATATTAAAAGTTAAATTGACCAATGAGCATCAGAACATGGTTTGATTGACCGTTAGAAGTCTTGTTGTTGTCCAATCAGCACCTGCGTTTGGCGTTGCTAAGGTGGAATGTAAGTTGGAATGTTCCCAAATCTGGCTTCAAAGCGTTGAATGGCAAATAGCGTTGATTTGGCGTCCATTCTATTTACTGTCAATGATTACTTCAGACATTACTGCAAAAAAGAGTGCCGTGGCCAACCGGTGGGGCACTCGTCTGCCATGCGGCTGACCCGGGTTCGGTTTCCGGCCCGGGTCCTTTGCCGACCCCTCCCCGTCTCTCTCCCAATTCGCTTCCTGTCCACCTCTCACACTGTCGTATCAAATAAAGTCGAAGAAAAAAAATAAAATAATAATAATACTGTAATAATAATAATGATCATTCCTGATAATGGTGTCCAGCTGCATTAGTAGATGTATTTACACATGGGCCTATAATAATAGTGGTAAAAGTAGGATGCTTGTTACCATGGGGAGAAATACAACTACTGCATCGGTAATGATCCCTAGCATCCCTAGCCCCCTCTGTCAGGCCATCCCATCTCCCATTTATCACCTCTCCCTCTGGACTCTCTCTGTCACTTCTTATTCTATTCCTCTGGTTAAGTAGTCTACTCTCTCTCCATCCTCATCCATGTGGTTTCTGTGCCTTCTTTTTTGCCTGACTTTCCACCCCACTGTCACTCTGTGTGTCTGTTTTTGAGCTTGTCCCTGCCCTCTTTTTTACCCTCATAGAAATTGGAGCTTTTTTTTCTTTCCCCCAAATAGCTTGCTGAGTAATGTCTGCGTCTGTTGGACGGTCTTGTCATATTTGTCTCTTTCTGTATATATTTTCACTCACTCACTTCCCAACTACCTTGGCTGGCTAGCTGGTCCAGCTCTGTCTGTCTGCTTTCTCCCTCTCCTTGGCATATTCTTTCTCTTTTTCTCGTGGTCCTGTTTGTTTTCTCCTTTTACTCATTTCTCTCCCTCTCTCTCTGGCTGGCTAGCTTGCCCAAAGCACACACTCTCTCTCTCTCCCTCTCTCTCTCTCTCTCTCTCTCTGGCTGGCAGGCTGGTCCATCACCACATCTGTTTTCTCTGCTTTAAGCCCCAGCATCAGCTGTGGGGGTGATGTGCTAAAGTGAGAACGGGCGTGACCGCAGGACGGCAGGACGGACGGCAGGCCTCACACCCATACTGAGACCAACAGAGCCCCCCCCCCCCTCCTTTCCTTAAGTCATTTTTATTGGCTTCTGAAACACTATCTGAGGGCGCTATACAAAAAGGAGAGATGAGAGAAGAGTACAGGAGTGGAGAGGAAAAAAGAGCAGAAGAAGGTCTTTCTTTCTTTCTTTCTTTCTTTCTTTCTTTCTTTCTTTCTTTCTTTCTTTCTTTCTTTCTTTCTTTCTTTCTCTCTTCTCTGCTTGTCATCCCCCTCTTCAACCTTCTTTGGCAGTAGTGGCGGACACAAAAGGCTCTCTGATCTCCTACAGACAATGGCTCGGGGTGGAGGAGGAGGTAGCGAGAGAGTGAGCAGGTAGGCAGAGAGGAGAGAGAGAGGGAGACAGTGAGAAGGTAACAAGTCAGGAAGAGGTGGGGGGGATAGATAGAGCACAGATAGAGGGAAAGAAAAGGAAAGGGAGAGAGAGAGAGAACAAGCAGAGTGAAATAAACACTGCCATCACTGTCAGCTCTCAGGTCACAGTGAGGTGCCCACACTTGGCTCCCGTTTCCCTTTGATTCGAGAAGCAGCGCTAATGAGCTCAGCTAGTGTGCTAATCGCTACCTACCTACGTTAGCCAGTACCTGTTGACAGCTGTTGCCGGGCCCAGGACAAAAGTCCCCCACACTCCAATGCATACAATGTAATAGACAGCCATTTCTGGGCTCCCTCCTCTTCCTGGGCCCAGGACAACTGAACCCTTTGTCGTCGCTCCCCCTCCCCCCTGTCAGCTTCCTCGAGCATAGCTAATGCTTGCTCGCTAGCCGAGCTGATCTGACCTTAGCGAACCTTTTAGCGGTTGCTGTAACTCAAGTCAGACGCATCGGGCGGCCACACGTCTGCGCGCTTCTGAAAATGGAAATGACAAGCCGCAGCTGGGGAGGGTTGTGACCTTCTTTCCCTTCTTTCAAACTAACTTGAAGACTTGAAAAGCAACGCTACCGAGCAGGAGAGCAGCGGGAGCATTATGCCTGTGTTCTCCCTCCTTAGCTTTCATTACTATTTAGCCTCCTGACAGACTGGCAGAACGAGGTTTCAACGCATTGGCCTAGCTAATATATCTCCTACCTGTCTTGGCCAGGGTTGAGTCATCTGAGAAGAGTCAGAGGAAAGAAAGAGATAGAGAGGGAGAAGAGGAGAGGAGAGTAAGAGACAGGGAGAGGAAACGAAGAAAAGGGAACAAGAGACCGAGATGGTCAGAGAGACCGAATGAGTGATGGGCCCGGCGAACTACAGACAGACATATAGAGAAGAGGGAGCTGAAGACAGACAGATGGAGAGAAGAGAGAGAGATGCAAAGAAAGCGAAAGACGTAGGCAGAAAAGACATACTGTGGAACTGGAGGACAAGTAAGTCTAATTGAGAAAGCCATAAGGCCAGCTGGAAGCCAGCAGCAGCAGATACACACACACACACACACACACACACACACACACACGCACACACGCACACACACACACACACACACACACACACACACACACGCACACACGCACACGCGCTCGCTCGCGCAGACACCCTCCCAAATCTGAGGACCTCACCCTTTATCTGCCCCCTGGGGAAGAGGATTGATTTGTCTGCTTGGCTGCTGCTGCGGCTTCTGCTGCTTCTGCTGTGGAAGGTTGCCAGATGTGACGGATGGTTTCCAGCCCGGAGGCGCTAAATCCTGCCATATTTGAACCAAACTCTATTGACAGAACTATGATCATACATCTATAGAAAACCCCGGCCAGTACTTTTTTGTGTACCAGATGTGATTTTCAAAAAAACTACTGAAGGCACTAAATCCTTTTGATTTCTATGGTCATACACACACACACAAATCAGCCCAGTATGTTTTTTTAATCCATATAAAGTCACCCTAAACAGCCCAATTGAGTGTGAAACTGGCCACTCTGGCAACCCTGACTGCTGCTGCTGCTGAGGGTGGGAGTAGATGTGTGTATGTGTGTGTGTGTGCTCTTTTGTGTGTGTGCGTGTCTGTGTCTGTGTGCGCTAGGGTGGGAGTAGGTGTGTGTGTGTGTGTGTTTGTGTGTGTGTGTGTGTGTGTGTATGCTCTCGTGTGTGTATGTGTGCGTGTGTCTGTGTCTGTGCGCTAGGGTGGGAGTGCTAAGCTTTTGGAGCCCTTGCCAGCCGCGGCAGCTGGGAGCGGGTCGGCAGCTCCTGTTTAGTGCTGCGCTGTGCTGTGAGGACTTGAGGAGGAGTGCACACAAAGCTGGCAGAAAATCCCCATAATGTGACTCCCAGATGTGTGAACTGAAGAAGGAGGAGGAGGCGGACGGGGGGGGGGTGCATGAGCTTGTGTGTGTGTGTGTGTGTGTGCAAATGTTTGAGAGAGAGAGAGAGAGAGGAGGGCCAACGAGACGAGAGACAGGACTTGTCGTGTGTGTGTGTGTGTGTGTGTGTGTGTGTGTGTGTGTGTGTGTGTGTGTGTGTGTGTGTGTGTGTGTGTGTGTGTGTGTGTGTGTGTGTGTGTTTTAATAGTCAATATGTGTGTGTGTATTAAGAGGTGTGCAGAGACGAGAGAAAGAGAGAGAGAGATAAAGAGAGAGGGAGAGAGAGAGAGAGAGAGAGAGAGAGAGATAAAGAGAGAGGGAGAGAGAGAGAGAGACAGTAGGTGTGGGAGGTAGCCAGACGGTGGTGGGTTGTGGAATCAAAGGAAGCCATAACTGCTCAGGAGTGAAAAACGACACAATGATGCAAGACTTTTCCATGTCGTCCTCGAGCAGTTAGAATCTCCCTTAAAACATTCCGGAACGTGATAGAAGAGACTGTTTTATGGCAGTACAGTCCAACAGACATGCAGTATTTCATGTGTTTTACAGCATGTTAACCAAAGGCTTTCGAATAACGTGACGCTAGGAATTGCTAGCCTGGGAATTCCCATGCTTTCTTGTGCGCTCGTTCTGATCTGACGGACATGGAAAGCGTGGAAACACCTCACTGAAATCTTTCCCCAGTTTGGGGAACGCATGCGTTTCATATGTTCACATTTGCTTCAAGGTAGAAGAGAAAGATTTAAAAAAAAATGTCATCCTCCCTTCCTCAAATATCTACCACCTACCCAACCAGGTTCAGTACTCTTTGCATTGTATTGGTCATACAGAAAGGCCATACAACTGTACAGACGGTGAAGATTGTAAAAACAGTAAAATTCTGTTTATCAGCAGGGTCATACCTAGCATGTATTCTGCAAAGCGTGTGTGAGGATGTGTTTGTATGTGCAGTATCTGCACTTATGCGTGGCTTTTGTATAGTGTCTGCTTGTGTGTGCGTGTGTGCGTGTGTGCGCGCGTGTGCGTGTGCGCGCGTGCGCGCGCTTTAGCCATGCAATGTAAAAGAAAATATAGCTGCAAGCAGCAATGCGGGGCCAAGCAGTAAACTTGCCAGAGTCGCCATGGCAACAGAAGGAACTGCAGCGCCCCCTTTGGTCCAAATCTCGCCAATGTTGGTGTGCATTCCTTGGACGAGAGTGTGATCACGTAAACCAAGTTTAGTTTGAATCCGTTGAAGAGCTGCCGAGATATGAGCTCACTTCCTGTTACCTGTTGGTGGCGCTAGAGAGCTTGGGGTCTGGATTTTTTGTGAGAGGTCATGGGATGGACTAGAATGTGTGCAAAAAATCCTAACAGAAATTGACTAACGGTTGCTGAGATATGACCTCACTTCCTGTTTTGCCACCTTTATGACAATTTTGATTGACTGTCACCGGCAAACGACAAGAGGTGTTCAAAATTCTTTCCTCTCCCCCCTCCTTCTCCCTCCCTCCTTCCCTTCTTCCCTCTCTGTCCCTCTCCCTCTCCCTCTCCCTCTCCCCCCTCCCTCTCCCTCTCCCTCTGTCTGTCTGTGTGTGTGTGAGGGGGGGGGGGGGGGGGGGGTTGCAGGGGCTGGGGCAGTGGGGCTTTGGTTGACACTAGACCCCCTGCCGAGAATGGTGTCAGTGAACGTGCGCAGGGGAGGGGAAGGGGACAGAGAGATGAGAAAAAATCCCTCCATTCTTTCCACAATTTTGAATGGCTGCTGTGAGCTGATAGTTTTTTCAATCGTTACGAACATCCATACCTGGGTGCAACATAGTGTGAAGATGACCTGTGTACCAATATTTTGAAAATTGGGAGTACGGTTCAAAAGCTACAGGTAAAAATGTAGCTAAAATTTTGACCTGCTGGTGGCGCTACAGAGTTTGAGCTGGGGATCTGATTTTCTTTGTGGTAGGTCTTGGGGTGGACCACTATGTGTGTACAAAATCCCAGCCTAGTTTGACAAACGGTTGCTGAGATATGACCTCACTTCCTGTTTCACCACTTTTACGACAATTTTGATTGGCTGTCACGGCTAAACGATTAAAGGTATCGAATATTCCTGTAGACCCCATATTAAGCTCAGTCCAGAGATACTATATACCGAGTTTCGGGTGAATTGGTCAAAAATTGTGGGAGGAGTAGCATTTTTATTGAATTTCAAAAAATTCAAAATGGCGGGAAAACTATCCTGGCGGAAAATGACGTCACAGGGTGCGTTGGATTCGTCTTGGCCCAAGGATTCCAGGGATACCAAGTTTATGAAAATTGGCCCAGCAGTTCAAAAGTTACAAGCAGAAATGTACCTGCAACTTTGACCTGCTGGTGGCGCTAGAGTGTTGGGGCTGGGGACCTATAAATCACTGTGGGTAATGCTGAGGCTGCCTCAAATGTGTGTGCCAATTTACAGCATTTTCCTGCCTATGGTTCTATGGGCTGCCATAGACTTACAGTCGGAGAAGAATGGTGACTAGATAATAATAATAACAATGAAGAAAACCTACTAACTCTATAGGGGCCTTCGCCAGCTTCGCTGCTTGGCCCCTAATAAAGAATGTGACAGGTGGGTGGTGCAGTAATAAAGTGTGTGTGTGTGCGTGTGCGTGTGTGTGTGTGTGTGTGTGCGTGCATGCGTGGGTGTGTGTGTCAGCTGTCTGGTGGTGTATTGTGAGAGCTGGCAGGGATGATGGAGGATCAGAGGGAGGTAATCCCTGCTGTGTTGCTGTAGCAATGAGGAAGCCACAGTAGCCCAGCGTGGGCACCGCCAGGGTCTTAAGGGCTAACACTGGCATTTCATAATAAGGCGTCTCTGGCATTAGAGGTGAACATATACGCTCACTCCCACATATTAGGTTTGTGAAACACACGAGCGGGCAGACACACACACACACACACACACACACACACACACACACACACACACACACACACACACACACACACACACACACACACACACACACACACACACACACACACACACACACACACACACACACACACACACACACTCCCACATGTTGTCACGCACACACACACACACAGGAACACACACTCCCAAGTTATTGCTCGCTTCACTGTTGTCACTCCCCACTTGTAGCCTACTTTAGAGTACTGTACTCCTACATACGGCACACACACTCAATTTTTTAATTGTTATTTGATGTCAACCACTCAAAATAATCCCAATTTGCCTTGCATAATGGCAAATTAACTACTGTAACACCTGACAACAGAATCAGTACAACAGAATCACTTCCTATCTGTCCATCTCTCTCTCTCTCTCTCTCTCTCTCTCTCTCTCTCTCTCTCTCTCTCTCTCTCTCTCTCTCTCTCTCTCTCTCTCTCTCTCTCTCACCACCCCCTCTCTCTCCACGTGTACATTTGCATTTACATTGGGTTAACAGAACCTTTACCAGTGCTGTGCCACCCCACCCTTGCTAACCACGGACGAATAACCGCAAGTGTGTCGTCCCACCCAGAGTGACTGCGTGGAACCTGCACTTATCCCCTGACACCGCCTGTAATCCTGCTCTCTAAAAATGCTCCATTCTGCTCCATTCTGCTTTTACTCCCGGGCCTGGGCATCTGAAATATAGGGGATTTTCCCAGTGTGTGAACAGTTCCAAGGGCTGATGCTGTTGTTTTTTGATGGTTTTTGTTGGTTTTTTCTTAGGGACAGGTTTAGGCACAGTTTAGAGTGGTTCACCTTCAACCTTGGTTCACCTTCAATACAGTGAAGGCAGTGGACTGAGTCTAGCTGGAAGAAAACTGCTCGAGGGACAATGACGATTTGCTTTGGGCTCAGACGTCAGGTGGTACAACCACAGCTAATGCCCATAAATTAATTAGTAATTGGTCATTAATATAGGCCTACTGCAATTGCTTATTAGATAATCCACTGGGGAAAAATAATCCATACAATAGTGGCATTATCTGTGTTTGCATCACCCTAACGTGTGCTACTACTAAGACATCATTGACCCCTTGTATGTGTGAGATGCCTGAGTGGCTATTTGATCTCAGTCCAGCCCTGTCTACTCTCCTCTGTTCTGCTTTGACTGAGGGGGAGAAGGGCACACATGAGACTCCAAATGCTGAGTCAGCTGTAGGGCTGGGTATCGCAGCCATGTTCCTGTATCGATTCGATTTCGATTCTTTGGGCTTTGAATCGATTAATCACGATTCAATTCGATTCAATTCGATTCATTCCGAATGGATTCAATCCGTTCCCTTCTTGGTGCCAGGATTTCCCCCAAAAGATGCTGTTGCCTATTTTTATATAAAAATGTCAAAGGGCTGTGGCTTGACAGTGTTAACAGATTGCTCAATTGTAATAAGTAGGCCTAGGCCTAATTGACTAATACCTACTGGGTATTTTCCATAGACCTAAATTAAACAAAAAGAACACAAAAAAAAAAAACGTTTTTTTGCCCTTTGAATCGATTATGTGAATTTTAAATGAAATCGATCGATTATCGATTAAATCGATTATTTTACCCAGCCCTTGTCAGCTGTGACAGTTTTGGTGTGTGTGTGTGTGTGTGTGTGTGTGTGTGTGTGTGTGTGTGTGTGTGTGTGTGTGTGTGTGTGTGTGTGTGTGTGTGTGTGTGTGTGTGTGTGTGTGTGTGTGTGTGTGTGTGTGTGTGTGTGTGTGTGTGTGTGTGTGTTACGGATACCAGCACTAACCACCACTATTCTCAATCACCACCAGACACACAGATGATGCTGAGGTTTCTTTGATCAGATATACATATTTTTCAGTTTATACTACTTAAATGAAGGCAGTTCACATGGAGAAGATAATGACTCAATTCTTTTGCTTTTTTACAAAAGGAAAATTACTTACACAGCTTTGCTGTCTTGAAAAAAACCTTTAAAGAAAATCTCTTGTGATTAGCTTGTCAGCACTTATAGTAATGTTTTGTTTACGCCGTTAATGACCGTTTTATTGCTATGGAGTCTCGTTGTTGCTATTGTTGTTGATTCTCACTTGTTGCAAAAACCACGCAAGTCAGCATGATGCATGCGAATGACTTATTTTAATTAAGCCTTTGCATGCAAATCTGACTTTAATGCAATCTCTGGTCAGACCTTCAAAACCACTATGGTGATGTGTATCAGGTCTGAGCTCTCGTTAACTATTGGATGCCAGCTGTGATCTCACCAGCTGTGAGCTCACCCTTACTAACTGTGACACTGCATACATTTTCGCTTCTCATTTAGTCTAGCGAGACACACTATCTACAACATTTCAAATTCTATCTAGATGGATACTTTTTACTAAGACTAATACTAATACTAATACTTTTTTTTTAGCATTTCCAATGACTCCATAGTGCGCATTTAAGGCAATGACGCACCAGTTCAGTTAACACATGAGTGAGGAATGTGTGGTCTTTTCGAATTGTAGCTTCAACCAGTAGTAGTAGTACGGATTGAGACGTTTCATGAAAGCGATCTACAGTAGACATACCTTTTTTAATTGAGAAATGGGTTGACAACAAGAGTAGGCCAGACCAAATGCAGGCAGAGCTTTGAAGTCACAATAGCCAGGCTAACTGCGATGCTTCTTCTTTAGTTTGCTTCTTAAGGCGTTGTGGCCCCACTCATTTCCTTCACTGTGGGTCTTTTCTGCTTACACATGGAGCCTTCCTCTTCAGTAGGCCTACGTCACATGGGCGCAAGCACCCACCGTGTAAAAACCATGGCCATCGAATAAGCAACACTTTGAAGTCGGGAGGAAGAGGAGAGAACCCTGGAGAGCGAAAAGGGAGGAGGAAAGAGAGGAAGAGAATGAAAAGGAGAAGGTGGGAGAGGGAAGGAATGTGAGAGAAAGTGACAGAGTAAGTGAGAGGGTGAGGGAGCAAGCGATCAAGAGAGAGAGAGAGAGAGAGAGAGAGAGAGAGAGAGAGAGAGTAAAAAGGCGAAGGTGGGAGAGGGAGGCAAGGAAGGAATGTGAGAGAAAGTGACTGAGGAAGTGAGAGAGAAAGGGAGAGAAAGAGGGAACAAACAGTTGAGAGAGGGAGAGAGAGAGTGAGCGGGAGAAGCTTAAGTGTGCCCAGCTGTGAGAGGAAGTGCGTCTGGCTGGCTGGCTGACTGGCTGGCTGTGAGGGCCCATGGCCTTGATCTTCATCCAGCTGCAAAGCCCCTCCCTGGGCCTCCTCACTGGGAACACAGGGGTGGAGAGGAGGGTGGCAGAGCAGGACAACAGGGTAGAGAAGAGTGGGTAGAAGAGGAGAGTAGGGGAGAAGGAGGAGAATAGTGGGTGGCAGGGTACAGGAGAGGAGAGGAGAGGAGAGGAGAAGGGGTGGATGGGGGCAATAGTAGGGAAAAAGAGCCATCTATGTTTATGGGGCAGAGTGCTATGCGGAGAAAAGTAGAGTAGGATTCTAGGAAAGAATAGAAGAGATGGGTGGGGGAGAGGCCATAGGTAAGACTTCCTTGCCTTCCTTGTCTGCCTAAGTGATTTTTGGGAAAAGGTACGGTAGCAGCTTCAGAGCTTCAGGGTCAATGTTGAGCTACACATCATCCAACATCAATGGGTTAAGGTGGGGAGAGGGGCAGAGGAGTGTGTGTGTAAGAAAGGCAGAGTGGGTTTGAGAGAGTGGGGTGAAGTGGGGTAGGCCTACTGTGGTGGTGGAAGGGGAGAGTGGCAGAGTCGTAGGGGAGAGTAATGTGTTGGCAGAGGGCCAGAATAGTCTGTGGATAGTAGGGTGGCCACACAGTTAATTCTACAGTGCTCATTTAACACTTAGAGAGTTGATTTGACATAATTTGGACTTAAATGAACTCTCTAAGTGTTGAATTAACACCGCAGTTTTTACTGTGCAGAGGGGCAGGACTGCTACTGAGTATTGTGGGATAGGGAGAGGATCAGTGTATAGGGCACTTGGCTGGTATGACTGCAGTGCTGAGAAGTGTCGCTCTTGTAACAATGTTAATGGCTTTCGGGGGAAAAAAACAAAAAAGTGTCATATAGCATGGGAAATGAGTTGCAGTTGCAGTGTCATTCTATGGCATTTTGGGAGAACAATGTGTGCTGTTTTGAGTAAGGGCAAAGGAGCAGTAGAGTAGGTTGAGGAGAAGGGCATGGTGTGGTTGTAGGTGTTTGCTACAGCCTCCTAGCCAGACCGTGCCCTCCTAGTGACGCAACACCTCGTCAGGACAAGAGTAATGTAAATATAATTTCTGATCTCCAGAAAAATCAGGAACTCCACCCACTTTGTCAGAAACCAGTCAACCAGTAGCAAAGCCTAGCAAACATAGGCCTACTGTAATTACAATGTAATAAGAAGTAGTGTTATATATCTTTGCCAAAGCACTGCATACTTCCAGGAAGGTAAGCCACAAAAGAAGGGAAAGGTCTTCGTTTTTGAAAATGCCTGGATATGTTTACAGAGTATGAATGTCAAACTACTTCCTCCTTTCGTGTCCTGTGCCCTGCAGCCCTGCGATGCAAGGCTCAATAACACTGAATGTCAATAGTACTGAACGTCCATGTTTTGCAAAATAGCATTTCCACAGACATTCTCTCATTTGCAATAGAGTTGTTAAATGAGGGAAGGCCTCCCAAAAGTTGCTCTGTGCTGGTTGACAGCGGGGTAAACTTGATTGTTTGTTTTCTCTATGGAGGCGGGGCAGAACCGAGCCAAGAGGATGAGCGAACCAGGAAAGGATGGGAAGGGTGGGCAGGGCGGGTTTTGCCAAAAGTGTGTAGGTCACTGTGACTGAAGCATTACCGCTAGAGTCATTGTAGGAACTTCCCATCCGAGCCTCAGCCTCTCCAGACACTATGCCTAGCCTGCTACTGCGGTTACATGTCATAGGGTACAGTCCTATTATCCTAACTCCCATCCTCCCTTGTGGTTGTGGCCTCGTGATGACGTTACGAGATGTCATTGAGGACACAAGTATAATTCAATATCTCGCAAAATCGCAATTCAAACTTTCTCATTTGCAATCGGAATGTTGAATGGGGTCAAAGTCTCCCTAATGTTATACCTAGGTTGACAGCGGGGAAACTTTACTGTTTTCTGCATGGAGGCGGGGCATCAGTGAAGTGCAAGGCTACAAGCACAGGTTGAGGACAGGAGTTAGGATAGTGGCGTGTAGCCAGGGTGTTGTTTTCTGTTCCTCCGTTGGAGGCTAGCCCGCTAGTTTCCTTGTATTGGCTACCTGTGTCTCTGGTGCCTCTTTAAAGGCTACCAGTTCACTGTGTCAGCCTGCACAGTATGCTCTCAAATGTCCTTGGAAAACATCAGGGAAAAAGAAAAGAAAGTCTAGCAGATCATTCTCTCAGAACACTTGAGATGTGTGTTTATTTTGACGTAAATATGGCATTGGGTTTCAATTTCTTTTGATTCATTAAACTGATTTTTTCCCTCCCAAGGGAAATTTGTCTTGGACATATTACATACAGCTGCCACATAATACACGACATTTGGTGTAAAGTAAATGCAGTTGTTTGTTTGAATGTTGCACAAAGCTGCATCGTTTCATGTAACTGTATTAGAAGGGCGTATTTTTGAATCTCCTCCAGTTCTATCATGAAGGATAAACATCCAGTATTGTGAATATGTGTGAAGTCGAGAGGCAAGTCTGTCTGCCTTATGATCTTATCATCATCTGTTGATCAGGTTTTGCCTCGCAGGCGAAATTCCCCCCCAAAATTTCCCACCTCTGCTTCTCAGAAGCCTTTGTGAGGTCTCCCAGCTCCCAGCTCCCAGTCCGGTCCCCACCCTCTCCCCAAACGTCTGGAGCCTGTCTGGAGCGTGACTCTGCACCGTCCTGCTGCAGACATGGTAGTCACCCCTGAAAAAACAAAATGAGAGAGAAAGAGAGAGAGAGACCGGTAAGGGCAAGCGGTGAGACAGATCGAAAGAGTGCGAGAAAGAGAAAGGGAGAGTAGAGAGGAATGGACCAAAGTGTGAAGGGAATGACCGAGCGAGGGAGAGAAAAGGGGAGAGAACGAGTGATCAAAGGTACTACGAACAGGGAGAGAAAGGGGACACAGAAGGGAGGAAGAAAGATGCACAAAGTAAGGGAAGGAAGAAAGAGAGAGAGAGAGAGAGAGCCTCTCTTTCCCACAGGTTACACAGAGGCACAGAGGCCGTTACTGATGACCCGGAATGTTTTCACACACACACACACACACACACACACACACACACACACACACACACACACACACACACACACACTCTCTCTCTCACACTCACACACACACACACACACACTCTCGCTCGCTCTCTCTCTCTCTCTCTCTCTGTCTCTATCTCTCTCTCTCTCTCTCTCTCTCTCTCTCTCTCTCTCTCTCTCTCTCTCTCTCTCTCCCCTCCTCCCGTACTTCACCACTCCTTCCCCCTGTATGTCTTGTGGCTGTCTGCGATTCATCTCCGAAACGTTACACGGTCCATTGCTGTTGTTTTTTTGGGGGGCCGGGCCGGGGCGGGCTGGCTGGCGGGCAGGCAGGCAGGCAGATGACTTCTGATTGCAGTACTGGCTGGCCGTGGAAATGGTCCATGACTCACCGCGCTATTTATACAGTCTGACGGGAGTCTGACTCGACTTGTAGTGTAGTGGGGAAAACACACATGCAGCAGCAGCAGCGGTCCACCAGACCAGGCCAGAGCAGAGCTTTATGACACCATACTGTTGACACATGGAGCTGCTGAGGAGAGCGGCGCGCTAACAAACTTAGGGTAGGCCGTACCGTGGCGCTAACGGTAGGGCACTCGTCTACTATACGGCCAACCCGGTTTCGATTCCCGGCTCGGGCCCTTTGCCGGCCCTTCCCCATCTCTCTCTCCCAATTCACTTCCTGTCTCTGCCCTACTGTCCTGTCTGGTAAAAAACAATAATGGCTTGAAAAGCCTAAAAAAATACTTAAAAAAAGAATAGGGTGAAAGTAAAACAAATGTCTCCCATCCTTTCCTGTTGCTTACTGCCTCTTGCCTCTGTGTCACCCTGCCTCTAATGTCCAGAAAACAACATTTCCAAACAGTAAACCTAGGCAGAGCTTAGGCCACAACCAACAAGAAAGGACGGGAGGAGCTAGTTTGGCTTGTACCCTTCTGCCCTTATAATAGACAGCAGAGTTATGCAAGAGTCGGGCTGAACCAACAACAGATGGTGGTTGTAGTACCTTTGCCGGACTAGTGACTGACATGACTTGCACTGGTGAAAACACTAGACTAGTGGGCAGGGTGGTATTCCAAGAATAAGATTACGTAATAAACCTGGCAATGTTTAATGACAGACCTGCTAGCAATACCCATAGATTGTTAACATCATTTAGTTTAAAAAAGGACTCCTGACTCTTCTGTTAGATGATTTCCCACTACCTCAAGGTTAACCTAACCTGGTTTATTACTGAGCCAGCTTCTTTGAATAATCCCCAGACTGGGGCACATTGACACTGCACTGGTGATGCATGTAGCTGAGGAGAGAGCTAACAGATGTAGACAGAGCAGAATTATGCACTTGTTATGTTATGTAGGTTCCTAGTTTGGCTGCACTAACAACAGATGGTGGGTGTACCTTGGTCATTCATTACAGCATGTCCTGTGTTTTGTCGAACTAAGGGGCTATGTGTCACTGTTATGGGTGTTGCGTGGTGGCAATACTGATGGATAGTCTCACAAGGTGACGCAAGTCAACATTTAACAAAAGAAAAACAACCCTTTTATAATTGAAACAAGCCATACTGAGCCAGAGAAGATTGCAATATTTTTTGTAGGCCTACTTTTTCTTTTTGCACCTATTTTTTTAAAACAGAGCTGCTGAGTGTGTGCACAATTATAAATTACTGTCTAATAAAGGTGATTGTGATTCTGATTGTGATGTGACCTGAAGTTGTAAATGTAAAAGGGTCTGTAATGATTGTTTTAGTTGCAGACGTCAGTGTCGTGCAACCATAGGTAATGCCACTATTGTGTGAATCCACATTGTATGTGTGAATCACATTGTTTCATACAAGCTTAATAGGCGTATTCATTGATTGTACACAAATTAACAACTATTCGTTATTTTGTGGGTTTTACCACCCGAAAAAAAAAAACGTCAATGACCCTGAAGAATTTCCGATCATAACTTCATTGGGATTGTTGTCCTACACTTTTGAAAAGCGAGAGGATGCACATCCCACCTCACTGAGGCCAGGTGCAAGACAAAGGCGTATCTGACAATAGAAGGAGTAGAAGTCCGCACACTGTAACTCCACTTGGAAGATTTATTGAAGTAATAAACATTTCGAACCATCAGGCTGTCATGTGTGCAAACTTCTATTTCTTCTATTGTCAGATACGCCTTTGTCTCGCACCTGGCCTCTGTGAGGTGGGATGTGCATACTGTACACCCCAATGAATATACGATTGAAAGTTCTGAATGTACTCTGTAGATAGCAGTGACGTGCGGTGGGATTTATGGCTGGTGAGGCAGTAACTTTTTCAATATCAGATTTTCAAATAAATAATTGCCAAATAGGCCTACCGACAAGTTCCATTATGTCATAGCAGCTTTCTTAACATAAGGTAGGCCTACATATTTTGACATACTGCATTTCCGCAGAGAAAATGCTATTAGATCTCTCTCTCTCTCACTCACACACACACACTCACACACACACACACACACACACACACACACACACACACACACACACACACACACACACACACACACACACACACACACACAGGAGATGAGATGAGATGAGAGGAGCTCAAGGATAGGAGAGGACATGCAGGGAGAGGGAGAGGAGAAGAGAGGAGATGGGAAAAGAGAGGAGAGGAGAGGAGATGGGAAAAGAGAGGAGAGGGGGAGAGGAGAGGGGGAGAGGGAAGGAGGGGAGAGGAAAGGAGAGGAGAGGAAAGGAGAGGGGGAGAGGAAAGGAAAGGAAAGGAGAGGAGAGGAGAGGAGAGGAGAGGAGAGGGAGGAGAGGAGAGGAGAGGAGAGGAGAAGAGGAGGGGAGAGTGTAAGCTCCTTCACAGCCCACTGCTCTCTCACACACACACACAGGATTCAAACAGTGATCTCACATAAACCACACAGCAGCACAAATGTGGACTGAGCATCACAGCGTATGCTCAATGAAAGACACACAGGATTCAAAACATGGTGTCATATAGACCGCTGAGCACCACGGCGAAAAAACCGGTGTGATCGCTTTTGTGATACGCACTGGATTCTCGTGCAAATGTAGGCCTACATCTACTTGTACAAGGCTACGGCAAGCGATGTGGGACAAAGGTGTGGTAGGAAGCGAATGTCAACATAAACAGATATTACACAAGCTTCGATATGGTCACCAAATATTTTGGGACAGTCATTTCTGTTATGCCTACACTTTGGAATTAAATCATTGTCTTGTAGTTACACGGGTATATTTGATTTACCTCAACGGTACCCTGTACTCAACTTTACAAACAGTTACAGGGCACATGAGAATCCGGTGCCCATCACAAAAGCTACCACACCGGACAGAATCACGGCGGATTCTCTCTCTCCCCACGGGTCTCACAAACACAGGCTTCACACACATAGGAAACACTGGTCTTACCTTAACTCGTAAATCGGGTCCATGCGCCGCTCTTTCACGGTTCTCCTCCATCACTTTGGCGTTGTGCATGCTAACGTTAGTTTAGCCGGTGCTGTCCATCTAAAACATCTATTCGAGACGCCCCAAACGTCTCCAAAGCAATTTGGCATTGAATATGAGTAGCCGCGAGAATTTGTGTTTCGTGAGGCTCCTTAGTGAATTGTTAAGTCGTAAAATCCCATGCGTATGGTCTTCCACACATTCTCGCCGGTTGCAAACAAGACACAGGGGAAAATATTTTCTGTTGTAGGCCTACCACTCACTTTGAAATGATCGGGTAGTTCTTATCTTCTGACAGGTAACCTGCAGTAGCAAACCCTTCAGCTCTGTCGGTCCTCCATTCTTTATCACATATATTCCCCCTGGAAATCCAACTTTGAGAATGCTCTTAGTTTCGTTATGAAATCCACTTGTAGCAGTCAAAGTGAACAAGCTAGCCAACAACACCGACTGACTGTATTGTGAACTTCAGATTCGCTATGACGTAACTGGCCAGCAAGACTCTCAACGCCAGAACGAGCCTGCGGCCAGGCTACTGTTCGCCTCACCTCTGTATCTTTCGCCAAAGCGTTCAGACTAAAGAAATGATAATCACACGTAGAAAATAGTAAAAAAAAATATCAGGAAATGAGGGCACACCATACATACTTCTATTAAGTGTATAAAAACGTTTAATACAATATTACCAGGTTGCATTCACAGAACGAGCAAAATGGCGCATGCGCTCAAGCTTGTTAACAAGGGATTGCGCAATCCGGGGTGAGGCCAATTCAGAGTTGGCCCAAATTCAGCGTATTCGGAGCAATTTGACATGAAATGGGCAAATATTACGACTTTGGCCACGAAAATGATTGAAAATGAGTGAAACTGTTTAAATACTGCTCAAATGGTAGTTATGGTGCAGATACTCGAAAACAATAGCTGTTATTGTTACTATTATTCACATTTACTGCATCTCATCATTCTCATGTGGAGCTGGTGAGGCCGTGCCTCCCCTGCCATATTGGAGTGCACGTGCCTGGTAGATAGATAGTCTTTTATGTCTGCACTTTTGTGATGAGCAGCCTGTTTTCAGAAGCTATACATTGCCATATTCCAAACGTCCTGCTTTACCTCCAAGTAGGGCAATTGGACAGGTAAAACCA
>NC_085873.1:6925349-6932849 GCF_034702125.1 Engraulis encrasicolus
GCCGAGTTGTGTGAGTGAAAGATTAGAACATGTGTCCCGCTCTGCTGTTTGGAGGCCCTCTGACCTTCACAGGCCACAGCAATACACAACATTATAAAGTCCTACAGAGCAATGCAAATGGTAAATGATGCCTTTATATAGCCCCTTTCCACTCCTTCGAGCACTCAATGCGCTTAACATTGAATACGTCACATTCACCCATTCACATTAGGGCTGTCACAATATTCAATATAAAGTCAATAAAGGCAATTATCGTACAATACGTTTTTACAAGCATGATAACTGTTTTGGCCACTGTAAGTTATATTTGTGCGCTTCTTTGGTTTTCTCATCTCTCTCTCTTTCTCTACCCAAGAGACTGATAGGTGCATTTCACTCAGCGCAATGTCGCTTACAGTAAACGTTGGTGTACTGTTGATTTTCAGTCTGTCTACCTTGTCTATTTCTCCAGTGCTGTTTGTGCGTGTACATGGAGGGTAGTTGTGTAAGGGAATGTCCTGGGACCATAATTGGGAGATTACTTTCTCCCAGGCCCAGCTAAAGCTGGCAGCAGCACTGAGAGCAACGTACAGCAATGCAGAGAGGAGCATTAAGAGAACAGGGCTATTCAACACATCTGTCAGTCATTGTGTCGGTCAGAGATTGAGATATGTTGTTTGTTTT
The DNA here is from genome assembly GCF_034702125.1 of Engraulis encrasicolus. Taxonomy (NCBI): domain Eukaryota; kingdom Metazoa; phylum Chordata; class Actinopteri; order Clupeiformes; family Engraulidae; genus Engraulis; species Engraulis encrasicolus. The sequence continues at coordinate 6,926,013 of NC_085873.1, forward strand.
TCAAGGAGGATTACTGCAGATTTCTTCGAATGAAAACACTTGATTGCTAGTGCTGTGCCGTGCATTGTTTGGCTTAAGGCTGGGGCTTTGTGTCATGCTGTCTTGCGGTTTTCTTGACTTGTGCTGTGCAAACACACGCACGCACGCACACACACACAGACACACACACACAGACACACACACACACACACACACACACACACACACACACACACACACACACACACACACACACACACACACACACACACACACACACACACACACACACACACACACACATTCTCACTGACTTTGAGACGTACTACTACTACAACTATCGCATCCAGGGCCTTATGCACCAGAGCATTACATTAACTCAACTGGTAACTCAACCCTCGTCCGTCGATACTATACAGCTGGCGGACAGTAATTAATCATCTCTTCGGAAGTGTTGCTTTAGTTAATTGCATGTCATTTCCATGTGTAGGTGATGCAGGCATGCACAAACACAAATCACAAGCCTAAAAGCCACTGCTTGATTTGCATAAAGATTTTCCTGGCAGTAGTCGTCTGTGTTTAGTAAAGTTGTATAAAGTAGAAGTACTTTTACAAATGTAATTATAACACTAGTGGTATGATATAATATGGTTTCAACTTTGTAATATCTGCTAGTGCTGTAGTCTTTGTATATTCTACTAGTGTTGTAATTACACCTGTAAGAGTACTTCTACTTTATACAACTCTGGAGTTTAGTCATACTGTGCTATTGAGATCCCACAGTCGGGTTCTTAAGCACTTTTACCAAAGGGGAAATCCCCCCCAAAAAAATGGTTAAATGTCGTGCTTAAGAACTCAAGAACATCTTCTGTGGAGGAGGGTGGTAGGGCAGAGCAGTAGCAGAGACCGACTTGCAAAGCAGGACTTCAACTGTAGTCTGTGGTCATTTACTCCCACACTGCATTCCTGTTATGTACAGTAACTTACCTACCAACAGACAGGTGGAGAATATCATGTGCTGCTACAATCTCTCCTTCCTGAAGCACTCCTTCCCACTGGTACGAGATTTAAAGCTGCAACTTTCCGATCAAGAAATCAAACCGGGAACACATTAGGATGACATTAGTAACAAATGTGTTTTTTTCCCCCTCTGAACCATCCACCCATGTACACATTCCAGTCGTCCTAGTCAGTAGTATCCCTTCCAGTAATTGCATTTAACCTCTGCGAAAGCTGTTCACCGGCTCAGGCATTTACATACCAAACTGCTGAGCGATCGCTAGGGTGGGTGTTCTGAGAGACGTGTCTGGATATTGGAGGACCCGTGGAAAGTTATTATCATTAGACCTGAGGACTGCTTATGCTGCTCATAAAAATATTATTGTTATTATTTTTTTTGAAGATATTTAAGATTATTAAATAATAATAATATTATTATAATATAATATTATTATAGAATAAAAAGTCTTTTAGACTTTGTTATGGACCGGACAGTACGAGAGGTAGACAGGAAGCGAATGAGGAGAGAGACGGCGAGGGGTCGGCAAAGGACCCGGGCCGGGAATCAAACCCGGGTCAGCCACATGGCAGGCGAGTGCCCTACCGGATGGCCACGGCAGGGCCAAAAATATTATTGTTGTTAATATGTTGTTAATATTGTTGTTCATAATCAGGAGCCTGGCCATGATCTTCACAGTGCACCGTGACTGTGCTGACGTTCCCTTTGCTCTTACATTACATTACATTTGTTCTGAGGACGAATTACAGGGAATTAAGGAACAAGGTCAGTGCCCCTGAAGCAATGTGAGATCAAGATGCCTCACTCAGCTCTGTGTAAGGTTATTCACCCGGCCCACATATGTCCTACTGCTGTAGGAATTTCACCTGTGATCCATTACAATTACATTACATTTAGGGGTGGGCGGTATGGCAAAAAAAGTCATATCACGATTTTTTAACATGAAATCTCGATTGAAATTTTTTTTTATCACAATCTTCCATCCAAAAAATAAAAACAACAAAAATCATTTTTTGTTGTTAATAAAATGTTAACACACTGATGATACTCTCATAAAGTGCACAATTAGAATACAATAATGTAAAGAATAAAAGTGAAGTAAGTAAACATCACTTTGATACTGTTTGCTAGCATCCTCACTGCAAGACGATCTATACGATTTCTTCTCTTTGGCAGATTCGAGACGATCTTGTACTCAATATCACAATTCACGATTTATATAGTCATATCGCCCACCCCTTATGACATTACTACATTACTAGGGCTGAAACGATATTGTATCGAACCAACAAAGTGATGTACTGAGTCACGGTACTGTATCGTGATGCAAGAAGGCAGTATCTTGATAAGCCCTTTCAAAGTTCTGTTTCCCTTCAGTCCAGCAAACAACCACATATGATGTGATGGTGCTTCCAAGCTACAAAACAAGTTCATTATTATTTTAAGCAATTTTTTTTATTATTAGTAGCCTCTTGTAACCTATTCTACCTACAAACTATCATTAAAAAGATAATTAAAAGATAATAAAAAGTAAATCATGGGGTGTATCGAACCGCAAATCGTCATAAAAACCGACTCGAGTTGGGTGTTTTGTGACAGCCCTATACATGATATTACACCACATTACTCTGCATTACACATGGCTGATGATATATGCTGATGAAGGAGGAACACTCCCTCTGGAGCAATGCAGGGTTACGTGCCTTGCTCAAGGGCATTTCAGCTATGGATGAGAGGGCAGAGGTAATTTATTTATTCACCACACCCACATTCGTAATACTGGCTGGAGCAATATTCACATATGCTACCTACAATCCTGACCTGAAACCAACTCCCCAACCACTAACTACTATTAATTCAAGGTCTGGAGCTTACACTGTGATAACACTTCAGATGAGAACAGTGATTAGGTTCCCGGGGAATGTTGAGATTTTGGAACATATGCACTCAGAATTCTCAGAAATTCTCCAAGACTTGAGACGTGGGCTTTGTGGAGAGAAATAAGCAATGCTTTAAACATGTGTCACACTGTGTGCAAGTCCCTCCTGTGGTTAGACTAGGCCTGACGCGATTGGTAGAGATGGTTCATAAGGAGTTTCTTCCAGAATCCATGTGACGTAAGGTTCTAAGCTCCAATCCTATGGCAGCCATGCCGCTTTAGGAGACTAGGAGACTAGGAAACTATTAGGAGAAGGAATGGAGTTCAATAGAAAGCCATGTCTATTTAGGAGACGAGACTTGATCTCACTTTGTCGCATTGGTGAAACGTGGTATGGTTTATCTTTGGTACCACATTGGACATTTTTCCCCTGGTGTGCAGCTCACTGAGTACATTGTCATCTGCCTCCTTCTCTCCATGTCCTCTCCAGCTCGTTTTCAGCTTGGTGCCAATGATATCACTTAATGTGCTAGCAGGGACAGCTGAGTCACAGGGTCTTCAGCAGGATCATCTCAATGATGGTCTCATTCCCTCCATAGGAATCATGGGGCCTGTGTCATAGCTTTCTTTTTCGCTGAGGTCATCGAGGTGTTATCATAACTGTAGGAAAAGGTGGTGGTGGTGGGGGGTGGGGAGTCTATTATTAATTTGAATGGGGAATATGAGGACATTTGAATGCAAAACCAAACCGTTTTTTTTAATGGAAATAATGTCCCATGTTTTTTTCCATGGGAATAATTTCAGATCCCATTCTACAGGGTTATTGGAGTGATTTATGACAGTTTTGCATGATGATGAAAGGAACATGATTGGTTGTCTGCTTCAACCAAGTCTTCTTTTAATTACAGGCAGTCTTTAAAACACACACGCTCCCCACATTGACCACGTGGCCTATGTCAGTCTTAGTCTTAGTCGTATTCTGCTTGCTAAATTGGTCATATAATCAACATGATGCGTATCAAGTTGCTGGTTTCTACTAGGCAAAGTTATCAAATCAGGAAATAGGAATTCTATGCTTTAAAAAAGTTTTTAGTAATGCATTTGAAAAGTGTCATCCACGTACATGCCCGAAACGCCAGCTCTATTTTCTCCCTCATCAGGGGTGAAAAGGGCCATAAAGTATCATACTGTATGCTGTATCCTTAAAGCTCGATCTGTTTTGTCCCCGAAAGGTGTCATACAATGTACGTATTCTCAAAGCCAACTTTGTTTTGTCCCTTGTCACTTGTCACAGGTTTGAAAAGGGCCGCATCTACAGCTACATTGGGGAGGTGGTGGTGTCGGTTAACCCTTACCGTGCCATGAACATCTACGGCCGCGAGGTCATCGAGCAGTACAAGGGCCGCGAGCTGTACGAGCGCCCGCCGCACCTCTTCGCCATCGCCGACGCCGCATACAAGGCCATGAAGAGGAGGAATAAGGACACCTGCATTGTCATCTCAGGTACTGCAGAGGTTTATTTAACTTGTTAAGGCATGCCCCCCTTGCATTGTCATTTGAGATACTCTAGGGTTTTTATGTATTTAACTTATGAAGGCTGCATTGTCATCGCGGGTACTGGAGGGTTTAATTTAACTCGTTAGGGCATGCCCCCCCCTATATAGTCATCTTAGGCACTGGAGGCTTTCATTTTTAGGTTATTTCAGCTTCTTTGGATGAAGCTTGTATTCATTACATGGTATTCATGCAGGATTCATACTCAAATTCATGACTCTGGGTTTACTCTGTTAGACATTGTAAATCAGACAAGTCACAGTCATCCAATCAGAACATTATTAGCCCATCATGGAGCATCATTGCTCAAAAACGTTGCTGTATGTCCAAAAAAAGTTCCTGCATGTTTTTTATTACCACCTTAAAGTAACTTCAGTAAAGTCTCATATGGGGTTCCCCCTGTTAGTCAGAGAGTGAAGGAAATGCAATGGAGGCCATAAGTGCTGACCTGGTACTTGCCACCTTGCAGCTCTGATTTCCCCACCTGCTGTACAGACTGCTGTGGCAGGGAATGTTAAGTCGCCTCCTAAGAAGTTAAGTCATTAGGTAATGCGCAAGTAATGACCACTTGGCTTAGATGCTGGCTGCATAGCGTTCCTTTAAGAACTCCTTCGTGGAAGAAAGCCCTGTGTGAAATTGCGACAGGCTCCGACGGGGAGCTATAGGGAGGGCGAGCAGGGCATTTTCCCATGGGCTCATGGCACTCTTGTATTGGTGCTGGGGGACCTATCATGATTTTGGCAGGCCATATGGGGGGCCCTCTAAGTGTTTTGCCCTGGGGCCCTGTGTGCAATTGTTTCGCCACTGGACAGGCTCCAGTGGGGCAGCCACTGAGGGACTTTGATCACTGGTTGTAAATGAAGTGATCAACGCTCCAAAGCGTGTTTTCCCACATGTTTGTGCAGGGTTAGGTTAGAGTTCGGATCCTGGTCAAACAGGATATGCAGTTTCACTCCCTGCTAATTACAATTTGTAGTGTACCACCTCCTCAGCCCACCACCATCTTAAGAATGTCACCCAGTGCAAATGCAGTTTCCCAATGCATTGCAGTGTGTGAGAATTAAGTTCGACCAAATGAACAGCAGTATGTGCGATTTGTATTGTTGGATAGGAACTTGCACTGATGGGTCGTCCATCCATCGGTCACGACACACAATGAATAATGGTATTGAATTATGACTATACATCATATGTTCCAAAAATGTTTAGCTGCAACCCTACGGTGAATAGGCCATTTGTTGGTCTGGTCTGAAACAATACTCATACACTGGGAATGACGTGAAAACCTTGAGGTGTGTGTTCATAGATGATTCTGACTAAGAGGCTAAGAAGGGACACAGAACCCACCCGACACTCCCCTAACCATGGATCTCGACATCGGGGACAAAGGGGTCAGTTGTCCCGGGCTCAGGGAAGAGGGGTGGGGGGTTGGGGGATGTTGATCAGAATAAGATTTCCATTACATTGTATTGGCGGTGCTTGGCCACAGATGCCAGTGGCCCTGCCCCTGACCTATCTATTTGGTGTGAAATGTCTGTGGTCAGACAGGGTGTGGGTCTCTGGTCTGGTAATCGGTGATATATAAGGTCATCTGTATCTTGGATGGGACTACTCCTATAAAAAACATCATCAATAATATCTCAGGGTTTTCAGATCCCTTTTTGTGCAAAGGAAATATTTAATTTGTGGTTGGGATTTTCTGGGATTGCAATTTTGATGTATCATTTTGTGACATGGGATGGGTTTTCTGTTGTTATTTATTTTGTCTCAGAGAGTTTTGTGTGTTTTCAGGCGGGGCGGGCTGCATACTTTCTCAAAGGAAAATTAATTTTAGAGAGTATTTACAGTAGGGTTTCTCGCAGCCCGAGACATTCAATTTAGAGGGCTCAAAGAAAACATTGATGCTCGGCCAAAGCGCTGACCACAAGGCTCTGACTGCATCGCTGAAGTATTAGCTGAACAAAACGCCATCTAGTGGTAGCGTTGCATCAGTGTCATCCCTTCCCAACCAAGTCTCAGTGCTAAACTACATTCTAAACATCCTGACAAAAAAATCAAAGCTCTATGTCTTGACTTCATTTGCATTACCATCTAAATACATAAAGAGTGTGTCACAGACCATCATATGCTGTGGTCTTTGTGTATCATGAACCTTTAGATGTATGTCCAGAACCTGTTCAAGTCTATTACTCCATTCTTGGCCATACTGCTATTCCACTAGTTTTTTTCAAGCTAGTGGTCATCATAGGCGTAGCCAGGGGTGGGCCTGGGTGGGCCTGGGCCCGCCCACTTGACATCCAAGCCCACCCCATTCAAACTTGACAGTCAACTGTTGCCTCATTGATCTATAATTAATGCCATAGCACTGAGCGATAATTAATCATTTTGTCTGGTTAAGTCTGGTTCA
>NC_085873.1:6937849-6947849 GCF_034702125.1 Engraulis encrasicolus
ACACACACACACACACACACACATGCGCACGCAGTCTGCTTACAGTTTTTGTGTGACTGTCTCTGTCTGCTTGTGTGCACATCTTTGTGTGTGAGCATGTGTTTGTCTGTTTTTCTGCACAATAGATTGTTTTGTTTTGTATTTCCAAATGCATTGCAAATGTTGTCCTTGAGCCTGAGCCGATTCCGTTTTTGTTGTTGTGTTGTTTTGTTTGCTTCGTCCTTCTCTCCAGGGTCAAGAACACTACATGCTGATCAAGTCCAACACTGTCCGTCTTTCTCTCTCTATCTCTCTCTCTCTCTCTCTCTCTCTCTCTCTCTCTCTCTCTCTCTCTTTCTTTCTCTCTCTCTCTCTCTGTCTCTCTCTCTCTCTCTCTCAATTGTGTGTGATACATCTTGTATCGTGTCTCTCTCTCCTCTCAGTCCTGTTTTTCTTTCTCTCTCTTAAAAATCTATCTCTACCAATGTTCAATGCACCACCATGCAAAAATGCAAGAACAAAAACAACGCAAGGAACCAATTTACATCACTGAGCAAACACATACTGTACACAGCAGTGTGTGAGGTCATGAATGGCGTGTTGTGTTGTTTGCTTCTTCCTCCTCCTTTCCAGAGGGAAGAGCATCCTGCTCAAGTTCAACTCTTTCTCTCTCTTTTCTTCTCTCTCTTTCTCTTTTTTTCTCTCTCCCTCGCTTTCTGTATGTCTCCATTCTACATTACATTGCATTACGTTACGTTATGTTACATTGCATTACACTTGCTTTCATGATGCTTTTATTCAAAGTGACTTACAGCTATTACAGGGTGTTGGTTGCAGTCCCTGCAGCAGTATGGAGTTAGGTGCCTTGACTCAATGGCACTTCAGCCATGCATGTATGGGGGGTCCAAAGAGTGTTTTGCCCTGGGGCTCTGTGTGTGATTGTTCCGTCACTGCCAACTCCATAACCATTACACCAGCTGTATCATACAGAAAAGGGTTGTCACTTTTTTAATCATTGCAAAGGATATAATTACATACTATATCTGCATTGCATCCATTACACTGCTTTGTGTGCATACTAGGGGTGTAAATCACAGAAATCAGGGATTTGATTTAAAGCAGGGATCTGATTATTTTCGATAAGATACGATACGAATCGATTCGATTTTTTGCAATTGCTTTTCTACATCTATTACGTTTTGGAGCTAGGGCATTGGACAGCGTCCAGCGATTCAATTATTTTCAATACTTAAGAATGCCCCGCGATACTCTGCGATTCAATGAAATTGCCGGCCAACACATCGATGCATCGATACATTTCGATTATTATTTACACCCCTAGTGCATACCGTAATGCATTGCATTATATTGCATACATTCATAGCAAGTGAAGATCTACAGTTCACCTCCCTAACCATTAGGCCACAGCTGCTCATGTCTTGACTCTTCTTTTCTTTTTAACCTTTTTTGGGACTCCCAGGGCAGGGAAGATTTTCATTGTACAGTATATATATGTTTCATATATATACACATGACAAATAAAAAATATCTTGTATCTTGTATCTTGTATCTATCTTGTATCTTTGTCCTCCTCTGCAGGGTCAAGAACATGCTGCTCAAGTCCAACTGTGTCCTGGAGGCGTTCGGCAACGCCAAGACCAACCGCAACGACAACTCCAGTCGCTTCGGCAAGTACATGGACATCAACTTCGACTTCAAGGGGGACCCCATCGGCGGACACATCAACAACTACCTGCTAGAGAAGGTAGGGGGCGCTGTAGATTAGTCTCTGTCAGAGCTGTTGATGTATCCTTGAATAGACAGGTCTGGATTCTGTGAGCAGAGGTGGAGAAATGGGATTTAAAGTGTCATTTCACCATTCATGGAAATAAGCTGAAGAAAGGTAAAACTTAATGATTTATCTCAAGGAGAGGTGTAAAATGAGCTTATTTTCAGATATGATGAAGTGTCGCTTTAAAAGAAAAGAAGGTCCTTGTAGCGAAGGGGAGTAGACTTGGCTTACTGAGTTGCTGGTCGAAAGTGGGCTTACTGGGGTACCAGCAGAGTGAGCATGTGCGCTGCGGGCAGCACGCGCTCGCAGGAGATCGAGGAACTGGAGCGCTTCATCGACTCCTACGTGCTGGAGTACCAGGGCGAGGCTGTCACCGACGGGGACAAGACACAGGTCTCCCAGGTGAGCACGCTTAGGAGGACGCAAGACAAAGTAGCGATGGCGGCCACTGAGGCTGTTGAGGTTCGGCAAAACGCTAGCCCAATGTCTACAGGCCTTGTCTGGACTGAAATAAAAATGGACTTGGCTTCGATTGAGAAACTTATCTCAGTCGTTCTACAACAACAAGCAGATCTTGGTGCACGGCTTACCTCGCTTGATTATCCGCCACTACCTGGGCCTTCCACGGATGTCTCCATGACCCCCGCCCCGGGTAGCTCTGCCTGGTCTACGGTAGCTGCTGGCAAGTCTCGCCGCCGCCCTCCTCCTGTCGCGGCGTGTCGGACTGGGGCTGTTTCGGATCTAGTGCTCCACAACGCCTTTGCTCCTCTTGCTGATCTCCCTACGTCGCCTGCCCCCCACGTCGGAGTGGATCTGGATGTCCGATGAACAGGGCAGCGAATCTTGCCCCTCGCCTGCTATCCAGCCAGGCCATCCATCACCGCGCCAACATGTAGCTCGCAAAGCTACCTCCAAGCGCAACAGGTCCGCAGACAGCGACGGCTCGAGTCCAGAGCGCGTTTCTGATAAGCGGCTCAGGCCAGGCCATCCATCACGCGCGTCAACATGTAGCTCGCAAAGTTACCTCCAAGCGCAACAGGTCTGCAGACAGCGACGGCTCGAGTCCAGAGCGCGTTTCTGATAAGCGGCTCAGAATCTCTCTCCAACGATGGCCGCAGCAGATTGCATGGCCTCTACATCTCCAACAGCGGATAGCTTGTCAAGCCATCGGGCTACTGCGATGCCTCTGTTGGCTAATGATGCTGGTGTCGTTAGCTTGTGTAGCCCGTGTCAAACACCACCGGCGTTGTCCACGGCTGACAGCGTCCCTCAGCGTCCAGATGGTCTACAACTTCCTCCTCGCACCTCTATACACTTTAACCGCGATGTTCAATGCCCTCCTGAAATTCTCATTGTTGGTGATTCGATTGTCAGAGATCTGATTATTCCTAGTGCTATCACGTACTGTATCCCGGGAGGAAGGGCTATTGACATCTCTCATCTCATTCCGTCTCTATTGAACAGACATTCTTCCGTAAACACTGTCATGCTCACGGGGGGACAAATGACGTCATGGCCCGGAACTCTGTGAAGCTACAGAATGAGCTGGAGACGTTATGTCTCACTGTTGAAAGCCTCGGGAAACGCTGCATAATGTCAGGCCCTACTCCCATTTAGCTCCAGTAATTCAGAGCGTTTCAGCAGATTGCATAGTCTCCATACTTGGCTGAAACAATTCTGCAATCTAGCTGGTCATGATTTTTATTGCTAATTTTGATATATTCTGGACCAAATCATTTTTATATAGATCTGATTGGGGTGCATCCAAACAAACTGGGCCTACTAGAGCTAACCACCAACTTTATTCAGTTCATTGCTTTCAGCACACCTTGACATTCAACACAGCATGACCCAATCCAGTTCACAAACACACCCAGCTCTACTATGGGTCCTGCTGATAATTGCAGCTCTCCCTCTCCTGCTGTATCACTTGGGGATCAAAACTACACAGGCAATAAGTAGCCCCTCTCATCACCTACAGATGGCCCTTCTTAATGTCGATCACTTCGTTCTGCTGCTGCTTGCTCACCCTCCCATTCAAATACCTCCTCTGGCCAGCAGATGGCTCCTTCCTCGGATATGTCAAAGCCTGCCCATCTGCAATGATATCTCCCTGCCAGAGACTGTCCTTCCTATTTCTTCTCCTGATATCCCTCTCANTAATGGTACTAAGCCCCTGAAGTCATGATGCTACATGTCATTGGAGTCTACCCCTGACGTTGTTCGCTTGGACAATCCATGTGTTTTTAAGGACAGAAAAGGCATTGGGTTAATCCACCTCAATATCAGAAGTATATTGCAACGAGATAAATGGACCACCTAAATATTTTAATTGCTCAAACTAACACTGATATCTTGGTTTTATCAGAAACTTGCTGAAGAGTGAAATTGATGACTCTGAAGTCAACCTTTCAGGCTACATTTATTTAGATTGACAGGGTTGGGAGGGGTGGGGGTGTGGCTATTTACGTGAAGTCACATTTTTCTGTCACATTTCTGTATTCCTTAAGTGAACCTAAATCCTTTGAATTTATTGCACTCAAGGTTCATTATGGCACCAATAACAACTCCTTCATAATAGTTGGGATCTATAGACCCCCATCAGCTGATTCTAAATCCATATATCAGCTGGCAGAATTGATATCTAGATTCACTGACTCAGAAGTTCTAGTTCTTGGGGATTTTAATATTGACTGGCTAACTGATGCCTCCAAACATCTTAGAGATGTTTTCTCGAGTCTATTTTTGGATCAACTTATTAATGATCCAACAAGACCAAACTCTAAGAACCTTAGCAAATCATCTCTTATTGATCTACTTTTTACAAATAAGATGAACAAAATTTAGCGCAAGTGGTGTTTTTGATTTAGGGGTCAGCGACCACTGTCCCATTGCCTGTATTAGGCACAGCACTCTAACCAAGCACTGCCTCACATTTTGGTTAAAAGAACTATGAAACATTTTAATGAGCAAGCTTTTTTAAATGATCTCTATGAAAGTGACATTCATCTGACAACTGAAATTCCTGATGCTGACTTGGCTCTACAGTTTTTCTCAAACTCATTTATTTGCATTGTTGACAAACATGCACCTTTTAAAAAGATAAGAGTAAAAAGTAGAACAAACCCATTGGTTCACCCTGAACTCTCCTCTCTTTTTCAGTCAAGAAATAAGGCTTGGTCATTAGCAAGGAGGAGCAAGGATGCCTCCGACTGGGCAAGTTTCAAGGAAAATCAGGAACAGATGTACATTATCTGTAAGAAAGGCTAATTCTGACTATTACTTTAACCTTGTCTCTAGTTCGTACTCAGATCCTGCAAAATTCTGGAAGGCTGTAAATTAGAAAAAAACAATAAATCTGTTACACCTATGCCTTCTTCATTAAGTTTGATGATTGTCTACTACAAGACAAATCAGACATTTGCAGTGCTCTTAACAAACATTTTTCTTTAGCCAGTCAAAGTTTTGACAATAGCAATAATCATTCCCTTATACCTAGGGCTGGACATGATATGCGTATCAGAGACAATGCCAGAGACGATGATCTGGAATTCAGGCTTCATCCTGTGTCTAAGCATACAGTGTTATCTGCCTTTATTAGCAATTGATAGTCGCAAATCCCACTGGAGAAGACCAGCTAGATCCCCTTTTTCTTCGCACTCACTGCGGCATATATAATAGCAGAGCCAATTATTGCAACATTTTCAATTTTTCTATTTCCACTGGAGTTGTCCCTACACTATGGAAATTTGCACACATTACCCCGTTGCACAAGGGGGGTGATAAGACTGACCCTAACAACTATCGACCAATATCCAAGCTACCGTGTCTCTCAAAAATACTAGAGAAGTTGGTAAATGATCAGCTCAAAGAATTTCTAAATACCAATAATATTTTGAGCCCTCTCCAATCAGGCTTTAGGCCTAAACATAGTACAGTTACTGCTGCTACTAAAGTAATGGATGATATTATCCACTTCTCTTGACAAGAAAAACATTGTGCTGCCATCTTTGTGGACTTATCCAAAGCATTTGACACCGTGGACCATTCTCTGCTTCTACAAATTCTGCCTGGTATTGGTTTTAATGCAAGTGCCTGTAAATGGTTCCAGAGCTACCTTTCAAACAGACACCATACTGTAAAATTGGGTAATACTCAATCTGACCCCCTGCTAATAACCAAGGGGGTCACACAAGGTTCAGTATTACTCTTCACCATGTACATAAATAGCATACTTTCTCTCCTTCCCAACTGCTCTATTCATCTATATGCGANGATACAATTTTGTATTGTGTTGCAGATTCCTGTACAGCTAGCCTTGGAGAAATTGCAGCAGTCTTTTAATATCCTACAAAATGCCTTCATTAGTCTTAAGCTTCTACTTAATGTAAGCAAGACTAAATGTATGGTCTTTACTCGATCTAAGCTTGGCATGAAAAAATGATTTTAATATATCTACTTTAGATGGGTCTGTTATTGAGAGAGTATCACATTATAAGTACCTGGGAATCTGGCTAGATGACAAGTTCACATTCAAGAAACATACTGACTGTCTTGTCACTACGCTCAGACAAAAGCTATCTTTCCTGCACAGAAATAAATATCACTTTCCTGTTTTCTGCAGAAAAAAGTTAATTGAAGCTACTTTTCTGTCTTCCCTTGACTATGGTGATATTATTTACAGACATGCACCACTCTCTAATCTGAAGGCACTTGACACTGTCTATCATTCAGCTCTTCGTTTTATTACTGGGGATCCATATAGTACACATCATTGCCTGTTATATGATAAAGTTGGGTGGGCTCCACTTTCTCACAGAAGGGACATGCATTATTTTATTTTTATTTATAAGGCCCTCACTGGCAAACTCCCATTTTATATTTCATCTCTTTTAGTTTGGCACTCCAACCCCGCAGCAGCAATTTTTTACTGGAGGTCCCTTATGCCCGCACTGAACTGGGTAAAACGGCTTTTAAGGACTGTGACTTTGTGGAATAATTTTGGATCTTCAAGCCTTTGTGCCATTAGAACTTTTTAAAGTTTGTGCAATTAGTTTTAAGTGGGAAGTTTGTTTACATCACATACTTGCACTTGTTTTAACTCATAAGTTTTAATTCATAGTTTGTCTTAATTCTTACCTTTTATATGATTTATGGTGTATTGTGTATGTTCATTGTTTATATATGATTTATATGTGCAATTGTTTGTTTTACTCGACATCATTGTAAATGAGGGCTGGGCCCTCAATGATTCTTCGAGTTTAAATAAATGAAATGAAACTGTGGCTCTGACCGCTCAATCACAGAGCCAGACAGAGCTCACTCACAGCCCAAGTGATGGTCACACACCATCACATTCCTACTATGGCTATCTTCCTGTCTGTCTTAATTTATCTGGGTGATTTTAGTGCAGTGGTTCTCAACCTTTTTTGAACAAGCTCTCCCTGGAACTCATCATAAGCCTAGACTACCAATGCCCCCTTGACCTCATCATAAGCCTGCCAACACCCCTCCTCCCTTACTATTTACTGCAAATAAAATGGACTGATGCCGCCCTATGGCAACTAAGCACCGCCCCCTCTCAGCTGTATCCTGTCAACACCCCCCACCCCCCTAGGGCTCCCCAACGCCACCTGGGCGGCTGTAGATCCCTTGTTGAGAAGCATTTTTAGCGGGTTAAAGCAACATTCATGTAGTAGTTTTCTCAAGCTTAAAATGATCCTTCCAAAATTGTAGTTCAATTTCAAGTGGTATATGATGCCATTTTCATCATGTAGGACTACTACCTACTATGTAACGTGGCTTTAACTCCGCCTAACTGAATTCTGATTATTAGCTCCAGAAAATTGGTAAGAACAAATATCTGTCTGGCTGGACTTGTACTTTCCAAAACTCGGGATGTCTGCCTCTGTTTCTATTGTGTGAGTGTGGCCAGGGAATCAACCAAAAGGGTTGTCTCCCACAGGCGCTTTGCACCACTGTAACTGTTAGCTCAGCCTCAGTCCCTTGAATGGAGTCAGCTGATGTCCATTAGTGTGCGCGAGTGTGTGTCCGCGTGTGCGAGTGCGCGGGCGTGTGTGATCACATGAGTTTATTTTTGACGTGCACAGGAGAATGTGTGACTGACTATCCAGCAGTCATGCCTGTGGGAAGTCAGTCAGGTTGTTTGCACTGTAGCATTCATGCATTCATGCATTCATCCATTCATCCATTCATCCATTCATCCATTCAATCAATTTCTTAGTCACTCGGCCATCCAGCCAATTCATTCATTCAGTTTTTATTTTGTTTCAGTCCAGAGTTATCTTCCAGCAGGAAGGAGAGAGAAGTTTTCACTCCTTCTACCAGGTCAGTTTTCCTCATTTTTTTTCTTTTACTAGGCTAATTATCTAGAATATCTAGACCTTTTACTTGCCAACTAGAAATGTGTGTGGTCCCCATACAACATGCGATAATGTTGGCTTAATTTCTTTGTTATCGGCATTGCGGTGCAAGCATAATAACTGATGTTTCGTCAGAGTCATCTTCTTCAGAATCCAGTGCTCCAGTCTGACTTAGTCTTTCTGATATGGACCAGTTTGCTTTCCGTAATTAATTTCTTTGTTGTGTCTGCACGGTACAGCTGGTGAAAGGAGCCCCAGAGTCTCTCCTGCGCTCTCTGCATGTCCAGAAGGATGGCTCTGTCTACAACTTCATCAAAGTCGGCATACACATAAAGGTAACTGCACCTTGCTTTGAGACCTACAGTACCATACTTGTGCGTTTTTTAGTCAATTTGCATTACTTGTAGTGTAACTGCAAGTACTTCATTAGTTTAATTCACGAATGAAACATGAAGCATTATTTGTGTCTGCCTGTACTTCACAACTAGTCAATGCAATGAGCCTCGTGGTTAAGCCGTGTCAGAAGGCATGTGTGCGTGCGTGTGGGCGCCGCATGTGTCTGTGAGTGTATGCGCTGTTTGACACAGTGGACCAGACAAGCTGCAATCCTACAGTCTAATAAAATATCTCTGGATATCGGGTATGACCGTATCACCAAAACTCATCAAATAAAAAAACTATAATAAACCTTAATGATGGTAGATAAAGCAGTTTTATAAGGACCAGAGAAAGTACACCGACAGATAAGACTGAGGAGGTTGAACTGAGGTAATGTGTTACGTGTAATGTGTCTCCCAATATGGACATTATATGCTCTGCAATTTGTACGGGAAGAGGACAAAATGTACTGTAGTGAGGGGCACACACATTACATTACATTGCATTACATTACATTACACTTGGCTGACACTTTTATCAAAAATCCCTTAGTTATTTTACAGGGTATTAGTTATAGTTCCTGGAGCAATGTGGGGTTAGGTACCTTGCCCAAGGGCATGTCAGATCTGCAGCTCTCTGATCTTAAGACCACCTCCCCAACCATGAGGCCATGGCTGCCATTCACACATCAAAGAAAGACAGCTCAAATAAGTACTTGAGGAGACAAGACGATTGTACACTGTTAACAAAAGACTCCTATGGTTGAACAAGATCTATGATCGAAACATTTAATAAAAGACGTTTATTTCTTGCCCCTTTTTTCCAGGACCCGTACAGCCATTTGGTACGTAGCCAAGAGGTTACGTAGTTTGATATTGTGACTAACTAAACCTCACACAATTTTTAATTTTGGTTGCTGGTATTATAACCTGTTATAACCTGTTTGTTGTGGTGAACCTTGTCCCTTTGAGCATGGGAGACTTAATCTGCTCCATCAAAATATTAATAAAATCTTGTCAAAAAGTCCAAAGGGCTTTAACCCTGCTTATGAATCCAGTGTGGCGAGACACAATATGCAAAACTAATTGCATGAGAGCAGGTCCATGCATTTTTTTTATGGCAAACGTGCTAGAACTGTGCTAGAGGAGACACCAAGCTTAATTGTTGCCATATACACTATGACCTAAGAAGCTAAGACACATGTGAGCACACACAGACCACACTCTTTCTTTCTTTCTTTCTTTTTTTCTTTCTTTCTTTCTTTCTTTCTTTCTTTCTTTCTTTCTTTCTTTCTTTCTTTCTTTCTTTCTTTCTTTCTTTCTTTCTTTCTTTCTTGCTTTCTTTCCTTGCTTTCTCTCTCTGTATCCATATCTCTCTCTCTCTCCCTCTCTCTCTTTTCTTAGTGACTCCTGGTCCTTCTCTTTCCTCTCGATTTCTCATTTCTTTCTCTCTGTTAACAAGTCTCGAT
>NC_085873.1:6950349-6957849 GCF_034702125.1 Engraulis encrasicolus
TAGTGATTAGTGAAGGGAATGTAATGATTTTGACCAACAAAACTGAAACAACCACAGACAACCGTATCTGGTTAGGCCTATTTTTTTTGCCTACGATGGTATGAATCATTCTCATGGGCCACTGGTTGGCTTTAGCGCTGTCGGCTGAAGCGTGAAGCGGCATTTCCTTCTAGGAAAATCACTATCACCGTTGTCAATCAGTCTACATTGCTGTCGGGCTTTGTGGTCCATCTCGCAACTGGGGTTAAATTGAGTGAAGTGTAATGCATTTGACCAGCATTGTGAACTTACACAGCCACAAATTCCATATTTTTTGGCGATGGTACTTAATTAATTCGACATCATTGTCAACCAAAATGATCTGCGGTGGTCACTGTCCATCTCGCAGCAGTGCACTTCCACTTCACACATATTTTAGGCAGCGGTAATTAATTTCACATGACTGTTTGTTAACTTCAACGAGGGTGTAGCCAAGCCAAAAGGGTGCCTGCTGATGAGCAACTTTTTAGGTTGATAGCACTGGTTTTGGAGCTGGCGTCAAAGGAGACAGTGCTTTTCCTTATTGCTTTGGCGCAGGCACACCCGATTGGAATATTCGCCGGTGCTCGGCCATTATGCATGCTGTCGGGCTTTCTGATCCCTGTCCATCTCGCAAACAACTTGGGGTTAACTTTAAATGTAGCGAAGGGGATGTAATGAATTTTACCAGCATTGTGAACGTACAGTCAAAAATTATTTTGGCAACGGTAGCCTAATTAATTCGACAGCATTGTGAACCTAAGTCACAGTCCACAACAGCATTGTGAACTTACACGATCACATATTCCATATTTTTGACAACGTAATTAATTCGACAGCATTGTGAACCTAAACGATCTGCGGGGGTGGTCACTGTCCATCTCGCAACAGCAATGATAACATAGGGGCCAACACAATCACAAATTCCATATTTTTGGCAGCCGTGGTAATTAATTTGACAGGATTATTTCCTGCCTGCGCATGAAGCCTGCATTCTGATGAACAACTTTTTAGGTGAAATGCACTTCGTATTGGAGCTGGCACGGCAAAGGAGAGTCTCTCCCTGTTCCTTATTGTTGCTGAGAAATGCGCAGGCACGCCGGTGCTCAGTGGTCACCGTGCGCACCTTGTGGCAGGCAGTGAAATAGCAGCGAGTGAACGAACGAACGAACAAAGAGCCAACGAACGAACGAACAAACACAGACAACACACAAACCCAGGCGATCACATAACCTGCTGGCGGAGGTAATAATATAATATAATATAATATAGTATAGTATAGTATAGTATAGTATAGTATAGTATAATATAATATAATATTTTGCAGTTTCTTTCCAGATTTCATGCTGCATATTCACAAATGTTTTTTTTTTTTGATAAAAACGTACAACCACCATCCAATTAGTATTCATTATGACTGGGAAAATTGCACTTTTTCAAACATGAGAAGGAGGATCTTCTTCATGCCCGCCATTTTGAATTTCCAGAAATAGACATTTTTAGCTGCACAACTTACGGTACTGTGGTCATACTTGTGTGTTTATTACTTTGTAAATATTCATGAAAAGATCACATATGGCAATAGGAAGCAAAGTGTCAACGAGCAGCATAATTTAGTTGCAATACCTACTCTGGCCACCATCCTACACAGTACACCTTTACAGTGTAATTAAACAGCCATTACCATTTCATTGCGTAGACAAACGTAGACACAGTATGTACCACAGAGGCTTGACCACTTTGTTACCACGCAGATGCACACGCGTGGAGAGATGATGTGTTGGAGAGCTGGGTAGACACGGGGGGAAAGGCAATACAATATAGTACAGTAGGCTGAAAACAGCTGACATGTTGGAAACATTTTTGCACACGTCACTCTCCATATCCAGGGAAACCTGGAAATCGGCGCAGGCGTGCAGATGTGACTCTGAGCGAGAACTCCAAGTTGGTGCTGGGAGAGAGAGTGAGACAGAGGGAGACAGAAATGAGAGACATGAGAACATTTCACACACAGCACATATTATTGCATACTTCCTCCTCACTCTCTCCCTCATGTCGTTGTGCGTCTCCAGGGCAACCTGAAGTTCGGCACAGACGGGGACGTGACTCTGATCGAGAACAACAAGCTGGTGTCGGTGCTGGGGGACCTGTTGTCCACCAAGGAGGAGAACGTGGAGAAGGCCCTGCTCTTCCGCACCGTGGCCACGGGGAGAGACATCATCGATAAGCAACACACGGACCAGGAGGCCGGCTACGGCAGAGACGCACTGGCCAAGGTGAAACACACGTCAGATATAAGACAAGATAAGATGAGATGAGAAGAGATAAACATTAATGTCCCATGAAGGCCATTTTTTCTCTAGCAGTTAGAGTTACATGATGAATTCAGACATAGATAATCGGGCATTGAGATTTATCACAGTAAATCGCATAAGCAAGATATGACACTGCATCACAGCATGAAGGAGAACGTGACAGCCTGCACCGTGCACATCCAAAACGTCTGACCTGGGAGCAGTTTAGTTTAGTTTAGTTTATTGTTTCATTTCATCAGAGACCATGCGCAAAGTACATTAGTTACACAGTAAAAAGATGACCTGCACCAGATTATAGCTAATAGCTAATTTCCATCTGCAGTCCCTGGGCAGGTAAAAAAACAAACAAACATACAATCCAGTAAAATGGGAGCAGCCACTCAGGCATACAACCCCTGCCACACACACACACCCACACACACACGCACACACACACACACACACACACACAATAAAAACATGTCATATGCAAAAAAGACTACAATGTGCAAAGTGTCAGAACAGGCATGTGCAAATCTATGAGTGCTGACAAGACTGATAACATAAAAGCCATTTCTTCACTTCATGTGAGAAGGAATAAGAAGTTTGTAATGCCTTTTATGTGGGTGGGAAGGGCATTCCATTGTTTTGTTGCTCTGAAGGAAAAGGCAGATTGTGCAAATGCTGTTACCCGGCTTGGGAGGGTACAGTTTCCTATGATGGTGGATCTAGTTGTTCTGCTGATTTGTTCAGCGCAAGGATGGATGAAGGTTTTCAGAGGTGGAGGAGCGGAGTTGTGAATGATTTTGTGCACAAGGCGCACATCAGAATATAAAATTATGTTGTCAAAACTGAGCAAGTTATACTTGTCCAGTATGGCACAGTGGTGAAATTGAGATGGACGTTTGTCCAAAACTTTAAGAGCTTGTTTGTAAAGTGATGAGATGGATTTCAAAGCAGTCTTGTTAGCCTGAGACCAGCTTGACATACAATAATGCATATGAGACATTATCATGGCATTTACATAGGTCTTTGCAGCATCAATAGTTAAAGAATTGCGAATATGTCTAAAATTTGCTATGCTATATTTCACAGTGTTGCCCAGTTTTTTTATGTGTTTCTTAAAAGTTAATGTGGAATCCAAGGTCACTCCTAGGTATTTAAACTCGTCAACATTTTTCAATGGTTTTCCATTTACATATACGTTTGGTACAGGATTTAGTTTAAATCTATTTTTAAAAAACATAGTGACCGTTTTATCAGTATTAAGTGTGAGACAAGAACTGGTCAGCCACTTGGTAACCTTGGTGAGTGTTTGTGTCAGTGTACTTGCAACTTCTACTGGGTCTTTACCATGTGTGAACAACACTGTGTCATCAGCATACATCAATATCTCCACACCGTCACATACTTGTGGGAGATCATTGATGTAAGCGCTGAACAGTAAAGGCCCCAAAATCGAGCCTTGCGGCACCCCCATAGAGCATGCTCTGAGGGATGATGTTTTATCCTTTATCCTGACACACTGGAAACGATTAGATAGATAAGATTCAATCCATTGTAGTATGTTTGGAGACAATTGAAAGCTAACTAACTTTGTGAGGAGTACTGAGTGGTTTACGGTGTCAAAGGCCTTTCGCAAATCTAAAAACACAGCACCCACTACTCCTCCCTTGTCCAGATTTGCCTTGATGTGTTCAATAAAAAAGCAACATGCAGTGTCAGTAGAGTGGTTTGCTCTAAATCCAAACAGCAGGACAACCAAATAACAAGATAAGATAAAAGATGGTCATTGGTCAACCAGGATTTTTCTGCTCCTACCTTTTTCTTTGGGTGACATTTTGGTTGAAAACCCTTCTTCATTCTCGAAACGTTACGATTTTTTTTTTTAAGTGGGAGCAGAAAAATCCTGGTTGAAGCGTGCTTTTGCTCATCTTTTATATTGCATCACAACATAACATACAAGTAGAACATACAATTGCACATACAGGATGCCAAAGCAACCCTAGTAGGCTTATAGGCATACGTAAGACATAACAGCAAGAGTGTTTATGTTTGAACTATAGTAAACTACAGTATCCCCGCATGGTACTGTCCTCCAGATGGGCAGCCATTACTGTAGGCTGTGTGGTTTAAACAGTCCTTGTGATATTATGAACGTGCAATCCTCGTAACTCAAGCAAGGCCGCAAGGCATCACAGACACGATCTCTAATCACTTAAACACATAGACTTTATGGTTAAACAGCCATCTTAATGTTTTGAACATACATAGTGTAACCTCATTAGAGTGGAAAAAAACATGTGTGTTCATCCAGCTGGTATGTTATTACATCATGATCTTCATGAAGACCATTTACACCAAGAGCTATAACCAGAAAAAAGCTATGGTGTAACCATTTTGTAAATCTTTGTGACAAATGTGTGACGCTAAGTTTGAAACACCTTTTTCCCCCATTGACTGAATTTGTTTTGATTGTCCTGCACTTAACTAACAGTGGAATGCTCACACTTTAGAAAAGAACAGGCCTGAGGGTATACTGAGAACATGGTTAAGTGATAAACCAGGCATAGTCCACCTACAGGAAGTGGTGAGCCAAGAATCATTTAGTTAAGAAAACGAGGACCCCAGGCTCTTCTATTAGATGATTTACCTCTACCACAACGTTAACTATACCTGCTTTACTACTGAACCAGCTTCTTAGTGTACTCCTCTGGCCTGACATCACTGGGCTCATTATACTTCTTGGTGCCGTCTCCTCAGTAATCAAGTCGTGATCCAAATGTCATGAATAGTGACTCAAGCACGACAGTCTAGCCTCATGGTAGTAGTGGAAAAATAGAGGGTTCTGTTCATCCATTTGGTATGTTATGACTTCGCAAGAGCAGGCAGGGCTTCAACAAGTAGCTTTTTGTGAATTCATTTAGACCATGGATGGGCAACTGGAGGCCCGGGGGCCACATGCGGCCCACCCTCTCACTCAGTGTGGCCCATAGACGAACATTTTTTTTTAAGAAAAAGGACAGTTTTTAACCCCTTCTAAATCAATAACGTAAGCATTCAGGTATAAATATAGAAGAAGTCAATTATCCTTTCGGAAATTTTCTCAAGTGCGTGGTCATGTGGCCCTCCGATGGTGGTCATAAAAAATATTGGCCCACCTTATAATGAAAGTTGCCCACCCCTGATTTAGACATGTGCGGGAACTTTGTAGGGGAAATGCCATTACAGTTTCTCAAACCCAAATTGGAAAAAAATGTAACAAAAATTGGAAATGGAAAACCATTTCAATCTGTCTTTCAATGAGGAAACTGTGCACCAGACAACAATATGAAGTTAATGACAAGTTCATTCTTACAGGGTTGTATGGTTACTGTCCACCTGTCCGTCTCTCTCTCTGTGTCTGTGTCTGTGTCTCTCTGTCTCTCTCTGTCTCTCTCTGTCTATCTCTGTCTCTCTCTCTCTCTCTCTCTCTCTCTCTCTCTCCCTCTCCCTCTCTCTCAGGCCATTTATGAACGCCTCTTCTGCTGGATCGTGGGCCGAATCAACGATGTCATCGAGGTGAAGAACTACGACGCCAGAGTGCATGGGAAGAACACGGTCATCGGCGTGCTGGACATCTATGGCTTTGAGATCTTCCAGAACAACAGGTTGGTTTGAGGATCTTACATAGCATGGCAACGTGGTATCATCCCGACAAGTCACTTTGACCAGGCAGCAGTATTTGACTCCAGCCACCACGCCCCCCTCTTCAGAGCTGAAACGACCCCTTGCAGTGCTGAATTTATACTTCTCCCAGGCTGAATTGTCCGTAATCTGCCGCTACCCCCTCGCTGACAGTACGTCTGCTGCAGCTGCAGGAGGAGTCTAAAGAGACCTTTAGCTAAGGACTAGTGGCACCAAGAATTACAGTCAATGGCGTTTTTTGGGGCTCAGACGTCAGGTGGTACAACCACAGCTAATGACCATACATTAATTAGTAAATGGTAATTCATGTACTGCAATACTTTCTAGATAATCCAATGAAAACAAAAAATAATTTAATCCATGCATTGACAGTATATAGAACTGAATCCATGCAATCGTGACATTGGCTGTTGCACCACCTTGATGTTTTGGACTATTGAAACGTCATTGACACATTATGATTATGATAAAACGTCACTGACCCGTCATGTTTATAACAGGGCTTGAAAACGAAATTATTTTTCAAACGTTCCGTTCCGAACGGTTCAGGCAAGTTTCAGTTTAACGTTTTCGTTCCTGCAATCGTTCCCCCACAAAAATATCGTTCCTGAACCGGTTCGGAACGAAAAATAACGTTCGTTCTTAACGTTCCTGCAGTGTTTAACGGCCATATTAAGTCTATTTTCGTGGACTTTATCAGACGTACTCATTATTTCCCCTTGATTTACACAGCTATTCTCAAAAATAATAACACACCCAAAAACACTCAGATGGGCTATCCATCCTGGCAGATTTAACCGGATGCCTATAATTCTTATCAAAAGTAGCCTATGCCAGCCCAGTAGCGGTGGGTGGATGTTGATTAGGGAGGCACAATACAGAATAGCCAGAGAGAGTTTAAAAAAATAGCCGGAGAGAGTTCCTAAAAAAATCTCTGGAATAGCGCAGGTAAACGTCAGCATAATAAGAGGTGTCGATAGTAGACCTCCTTGGTCGATAGGCATGGATTTCAGTTCTTGCCTAGCTCTATTTAATAGGCCATGATGAGGTTTGCAGCAAGTGAACCGTGTAAGTAAAAGGGACACAGTTTGCTCCACAAAAAAATCCCAAACTGTTTTGAGATGTGCACGATGCAAGGGGTCACTAGTTCTAGAGAAGGGACAGGTTGCATAGTCTGAAACATCGGATATGCTCTCAGATATCGGCTACCAACCATTCCAGTGCAAGTCCAAAACCGGAGACCTTTTGTAGCCTAAGCGTCACAAAATAGTAAGAGTTTCCACGTAGTCCATCCCATCAGCCCAGCCCTCTGCACGACAGAAGAGAATAATAACTTAAACAACAACAAATGCGCTGTCTTTCTCTATCCCTGCTTGTTGTCACACGCGACCTACTGTTATTCGTGATGACACCCAGGAAATATTGCGCAATACCGAGGAAACCATCGAAACATTGAGCGGGCCAGCTAACGTCAGCTAGCGTCTGTCCATCTGCCACGAAT
>NC_085873.1:6967849-6977849 GCF_034702125.1 Engraulis encrasicolus
GTGTGTGTGTGTGTGTGTGTGTGTGTGTGTGTGTGTGTGTGTGTGTGTGTGTGTGTGTGTGTGTGTGTGTGTGTGTGTGTGTGTGCGCGCGTGCGTGCGTGCGTGCGTGCGTGTTCCTCTGTGTACAGTGTGTCACTATTGCTGATGCTGCGCACACACATCAGTAGTGACTGTCAGTGGCGTGGCTTGTGCCCATTATCTTTTAATGGTGAGCTGTGACAGCTGACATGTGCTGCGTATGTTTGCATTCTTCTGTCGTCTTCTGTCGATAATAATCTCAGTAACATCTCTCTCTCTCTCTCTCTCTCTCTCTCTCTCTCTCTCTCTCTCTCTCTCTCTCTCTCTCGCATCAGTCCCTGTTCCCTTCATTGTGGAAACACTTAAAGGGAAACGCTTGATCAGTCTTCCCTTCAACATGCACACACACACACACACACACACACACACACACACACACACACACACACACACACACACACACACACACACACACACACACACACACACACACACACACACACACACACACACACAGGCTGGCAGCATTGGCTTCAAAGCACCGGAGCATTTTCAACACCAATGTTTACGCCTCTGCCTTCGGAAGTGCCTTCAGAATTCCTTTTATGTGTGTGTTTTTTTTTACTTTCAACATCTGCAGTGGATGGTTTAATAAGCCAAGTCATTTATGTCTTGTTATATATTTATATCATTTGACTTTTTTATTTATTTAATTTCATTTGAAGACATCCCCGAAACAGAAGCGAAAAAATCTTTCAGTGCTGCAGTGTGTTAGCCCATACCCCCCCCCCCCCTCTTTTCTATCTTTTCTTTTAGAATTTTTTGGGGTTTTTCAAGCCTTTATTTTTAGTTTTACACAACAGGACAATGAGGGTGTTGACAGGAAGCGAGTTGGGAGAGAGAGAGACGGAGGAGGGTTGGCAAAAGGCCCGGATCAGAATCGAATCCGGTGTTGACTGCATAGTAGACGAGTGCTCTACCTTTAGCGCTACGGTCGGGCCTTTTTCTATCTTTTTAGATGCATCTATAAGAGGGTGTGTCCTTCCCTCGGTCTGTCTGTCCATCTGAAACACATTCTTTGTCTGAAACGCATTCATTGAATTGTCATTCACTCCTGTGTCCACAAGGCCGCAGTGCAAAGACGGGACGGGAATCTTTGTCCGCTTGTCAGACTTGTTTAATTCCCTCTTGTCCAGTCCTATGAGACTGTGCGCTTCATATATCATATTTGCCAGTCTGCCTGATGTCTGCTGCTGCGGCTGGACAGTGTCTGTCCCCAAATACCTATCCATCCTTTGCTGACAGTGTTTGCTCCAGGGGTGCGGAGAGATAATGTGAAACGGAGCCACCAGTCACTAGAAAAAGGTAGAGGAGGAGGACGAGGACGAGGAGGTAGAAGAGGAGGGAGGTGAAGGGGGAGAAGGGGAGGAAGGGTAGTGGGGGAAACTCTGTGGAGGCAGAGATTTCATGGGCTTGTTTTAGGATGCATTTCTTTCATCCCCCTTCTCTGTTTTCTGTCTGTCGATGTCTTTTGGTGTCTACCTGTCCCTCCAACAACTTTAAACAGATGAGGCAAGCTGAGGTTTAAATTAATTTTCTTTTCCCACATTTTTTTTACATTAAGAACTTTTTTGTTGTTATTGTTGCGAATATGATTCCGTTTGGTGCGATAAGGGACAATATGTCGCTAAAACACTGCTCATCAATATTTCAACTGCTCTTCAATAGCCTCCATTGATCACACTAGTTCGCCCTCTGCACAGAGACGTGCGGTCAGGGTAGGCAGGGTAGGCAGTGCCTACCCTGGGATAAATGTCTTAAAAATAAAAACTAACACGTGTTTAAAAAAATATTCTTCAGAGTTCACATAGGCCTACACAACAATAACATTGATTCAGCATAAATTATGAGCTGTTTAAAGTACAGTATACACAGGACAACGATCAAAAACCTAAGTAATCGCACGAAGCAAAGCGCTCAGGCTTGGGCAGGTTGCCGTGGCAACGCGCAGTCCCGGCTGGTAGCAGAGACAGGTAGCCTGGCCGCGCCAAAAACCCCTACAGCAAAGCTGTGCCCCCGGGAGCAAATTCATTTTGCGGCCACTAGGGGCGTCTAGATTTCTAGGCTAAGAGACAGGCTGAAAGCAGAGCTTTCGAATGCCAGCCAGGCAGCCCGGTAAGGCTCGCTTTTCCTCTGCCTACCCTGCCTTCAATGCTGTCAATGTAAAAGTTTGCGCATGCGTATTTAAGCATTGAGAGTAAATAGAATGGAGGCCAAAATTCTATTTCATTGTTGAAGCCAAGTTGGAGCCAAGGTTGGACCCAAAAAGACCAAAAAATGGCCAAATCCCATTCATTCCTATGAGAGACATAAAACCCTGTATCTCCCTTAAATGCCACTGCAGGGGGATCATTTTTCGCTCAACTAGTAGGTCCCCTTGCTCTCCAACTTACCAGGGTGGTGATTTTTTGTGGTGATGTTTTATTTTAGAGAGATATTAAAAGTTAAATTGACCAATGAGCATCAGAACATGGTTTGATTGTCAGTTAGAAGTCTTGTTGTTGTCCAATCAGGACCTGCGTTTGGCGTTGCTAAGGTGGAATGTAAGTTGGAATGTTCCCAAATCTGGCTTCAAAGCGTTGAATGGCAAATAGCGTTGATTTGGCGTCCATTCTATTTACTGTCAATGGTATTAAGTTGTCACATAGCTTGTCAATGGGACTAAAAGCAGAGCCTTTACTCTGTGGCGGGAGTATGTGAGCCAATTACAGCGCCCAAAATGAAAAATTGTTACAATTCAGGTAGTAGCCAATTTCTGCCCTACAGGCAGCTATGATAGCAACAACTAGCAAGGCAAGGCTTGTTCAAATCTCTAGCCGTATCGGAAAGAAAACATGGCAGTCTTTGGCTTTTTGTCTTTATTATTTTAAAAAATGCCGAGAAGTAGCAAGAAAGACGGTTCAAGTGACAGACAGCTGAGCCGTTTGCAATCGCTGCATTGTGGAAATATTCAACATCAGATGGGTAGCAGCTTCAAGTAGTTTGCACTGGGACAAAATGTCTTCATCATGTCAACCACCCCGGGCTTTTAATGGAACTAGCTTGCATGAAAAACACAGCCTACTTGTGATTCTGCTTTAAGGTAAGATTCATCTAATTATTATGCTGCGGGTAGCC
The DNA here is from genome assembly GCF_034702125.1 of Engraulis encrasicolus. Taxonomy (NCBI): domain Eukaryota; kingdom Metazoa; phylum Chordata; class Actinopteri; order Clupeiformes; family Engraulidae; genus Engraulis; species Engraulis encrasicolus. The sequence continues at coordinate 6,971,045 of NC_085873.1, forward strand.
TTTTAACATGAACATGCTCAAGTTTTTTCGTGGTGCCTTGTTGTCACCGTTTGTCAGGGTGTTGACATTGAAGATTGGTTGTGCGGTGGTGGACATGAATAGACCGTGTGTGTGTTATTATGGACGCGAGATTGTTTTTTGAGCGTACGACATGACTCCATTTCCCTAATTTATTATGATGATGACTACGCAATGCGTGAGTTGTGTGGAGCCTGTTAGCAAGTGCAGCTGCGTTCTTTTGAAGTGCGCGGTGTGCGAGTCGAGATCAACGTGGAACAGGACGATTGACTGGGGATGGTTTCTCGGAGTGCTTCCGCACTCACAAATTGACTTTATTTGAAACACCTTGCACAACCGTAGCTGAAGTGTTTGAGAATACTATCACGCACAAGAATGAGTCTCAGAAGTGGTTTCGTTGGTTTACTCGATACTGTCTGAATGCACGGGTCATGTTTGCAAGCAACCCGCCCCCTTGCCTACTTTCCTTCTTGTCTGTGAGTGTTTGATTATCAGCACAAAACGCGGCAGTGAGGCAGGAGCTGTTACCTAGGTTGGTTTATTGCTAAATGTAAATCGTTTCCCCCTCACATGCTATGGTGTGATTCACAGTTGGTGAACTAGACATTTTATCTTCAAAAGTAGGCTACACTGTGCCACCCTCCATCCATGTGAAACGCCCTGGCATTTGCAACAGAATAAACAGAAGAGCAACAAAATCAACTGCTAAAGCCAAAACTTAAAGCTTTCCCCCCAAAATGTTGTAGCTTTCTAAATTATTATTGTAAAATGTAGGCCTACAGGTCCTTAAAGGTGTACAAAGTATGGGTCCTGGAGCTAATTTGGCAATTTGGCAAAACAAATAAGTGTAGCTGGCCTTTTCAAGAAATTGAAATTATGTTTTCACTTATTGTTTCAGATTTAGGTCTACTGACAATGTCCAAATGTCTAAATAGTGTAGCCTATTTACTTATTTAGTTATTAGAGCTGTGGTGGTTAAGCACTGATGGCATCTTATAGCCTACTTTATATTTACAGTATTTAGAGAAACATAGGCCTACTAATTTGTTGCACATTAAAGACCATATCAGCATGTTTATGTGAATAGGCCTATTTGCCTATTCAAACCATACCTTGTGGCATAAGGCCCCCCTCTCTCTCTCTCACACACACACACACACACACACACACACACACACACACACACACACACACACACACACACACACACACACACACACACACACACACACACACACACACACACACACACACACACACACGTTACATTTCAGATCTGCATGAAAGGGGACTATTTGTTCAAAGTTTTTAGGCTTTTGTAAAAGTTTTTAGCTGATAGTTACTCTCCAGATTTGGTTAAAATGCAGGAAATTGCATCTAAGAAATACATTTTTTTCTGGGGGAGGACCGAACCCACCGTTAATATATATATATATATAAATAGATATATATTCTATATTTACTGCCTACCCTACCATACCCTTCACTGCACGTCACTGCCTCTGCACAAGGATAGACTGACTTGTGTGTCGCCACAAACATGTTCAACAAGTTCTTCATTATCCACACAGTCCACCAGCAAAGGAGAGGGAGAAAACACAAATCTCTTATCTCTCCATGACGACTAACGTTAGGAACACATAGCAAGCAAAACGAGCGAGGAGAAAGAGGCGAAATTCAGTGTTCCATTCTGACAGCTCAACCATCATCAGGTCGTTGTGGCGAATCAAATGGAATGAAACAGTCAAGTTCTTGATTTGATTGGCCGCCACAGGCTAAATTTGTTCCTCATTTGCATTATATTAAACTTGGTTGAATAATTTCGCTTCGCTCCTGTTCGCTTTGCTCCTTTTCGCTTTGCTCCTGTTCGCTTGCCTTCACCTCCCTCATAGGAAGGAATGGTGAAGTTTGATTCGCTTGGCCAAATTCGCGTCTACGTGTACCTACCGTAAATACTGTGTCTGAGATCGCAATGTAACAAAAGTACCAAAATAGACGTGGAAGATGGTTTAGTTGCGAAAGTTGTACAGATTATTGCAACACCACACTGAATTTGCAGGGACTGGCTGAAGTTTGAGGGTCTTATCATCTTAGCATGTATCATCGAACCAAATGGGACCAGTTGGTACCATTCAGTTTTAGCACCATCCAGTGCAATGGTACATGCTACATTAACAGGTAAGATCGCCAGACTCAGAATAGCTGAAAGAACAGGAGAAAGGTAAAACTCAATCATTTAGCTCAAGGGGGTTGTAAAATAAGCTTATTTCCAGAAATGATGTGTGTTGCCTTAACACATCCTTCAGTCTGATTAGACAGTTTGCAAACTGTGATAACTACATCAAGGCAGATTTCTGCTGTTAGCCACGCAACTCTGCTCCAATTACTGTTCACGTCAACAGCTCCAGGTGCTGATGGAACAGACTATTCCTGTGATCTACATCTGGTGTGGGCGTGCAAGCAAGTGTGTATTTGTGTGTGCGTTTTTGTGCGTATTTTGTGGGCCTTAACGTGCGTGTGTGTGTGTGTGCATTCATGAATGTGAGACAGGGACAGAAATAGAGAGAGAGAGGGGAAGAGAGAAACTGTGAGAGGCAGAGGGGAAAGCTATGAAAGGGAGAGGGAATGTGTGAATCAGAGCTATTTTTATGTTGCCATTTTTCATGTTTTCAGAATGTGTGTTTACACCTTGAACTTGTGTGGTGTCTCCCTTCTCTTTTAACCCTTTTTAGCCTAAGCCCCTTTTGGGAAAGGGTGCCCTCTGCCTATTAAATCCTAAATATCACAGCCTCCAAACATTAAATAAGTTGCATTTAAAAGCTAAGACCCTCGCATTAGAATGTGTTAATTCAGCTCTAACATACCCACATGTTTGATGAAAAAGCCTCAAATCTCAAGAGCCTAAAAGCAGCAAATATGTGTCTCCAGGCTAAAATGGGTTAAGCACTATGCAACTTCATTGCCATGCAAATTAATTCCTGCCATTCGCCTGAAAACGACTCATTCATAAAGATTTGACTGTCATTCTATTTGATTTGAAGATAAGGCCGGAGACTGAATCAGATTTCTGTTTATTTTTCTATCTTATCTATCTCTCTCTCTCTCTCTCTCTGTCTGTTGGTTTGTCTGTCTGTGTGCCTGTGTGTCTGTCTGTCTGTGTGTCTGTCTGTCTGTCTGTCTGTCTGTCTGTCTGTCTGTCTGTCTGTCTGTCTGTCTGTCTGTCTCTCTCTCTCTCTCTCTCTCTCTCTCCACATATGGAACCGATGTCTGAGTGGAACCATGTGAGGATGAAACGCTTCTGTTAGGGGCTGTTAGGGGCTCACATGAGAAGGAGTCCGAGTGTGTGTGCAACAAGCAGCACAAACCGACACAGAGACACAGAGACACACAGACACACAGAAAAAGTCCATGTGAAACAATTTCTTTAGCCTGGTGCGGCTCAGGAGCTGTACACGCCCACACACACACATACACACACACACACCACTATTCTCTTTTGTAGGTTGATGAGTGGGGTTCGACCGGGCTGGTAAGACTCTCTTATAGGGGTGAGAGGGAGTAGTAGGGGCTTTTGCCGCAACGCTACTGGGACACACAAGCACACACATACACCCTAAGTGGATCAGTGGTGCACCTCCTTTGTTCTGGTTGGCTGGTTATGTGACACAGATACTCTCTCACACGCACACACTTGCTGTTTACTCGAGTTGGGTACACTTAAAATCTCTCTCTCTCTCTCTCTCTCTCTCTCTCTCTCTCTCTTTCCTGCTGGGTCCCTCCTTCTTCACCCTGTGCTTTCCTGAATCCTGAACTCACACAGATGTGTGTTATTGTCATGCTTTTACCCTCACGTTGCTAATTACAGCTCTTTGCTGACACAGGCATTCATGCTGGGAGCTTAGCGCGTCACTCTCGCAGCTTCTCCTTCCATCTCTCTCTCTCTCTCTCTCTCTCTCTCTCTCTCTCTCTCTCTCTCTCTCTCTCTCTCTCTCTCTCTCTCTCTCTCTCTCTCTCTCTGTACTGATGTACTGTAATTAACATACTGTATGCGTCTTGTCTATCCCCATCTCTTTCTCTTTTCACCCCTCCTCTTGCATCCTTCTCTCTCTCCCCATCATCAGCATTGTCTCTTTTTCCTTTCTTTCTTACCTCCTACTGTCTCTTTCTCCCTCCATCCCACCCCCCTTCTGCATTGCACGTGTGTGAAGCGGATGTGAACATGTGACCATGTACGTAAAGAGATAATGATGATCATCAGTCATGTACAGCAGAGTGAAGGGGAGACCAGAGAAAAGACCGGAACAAGTGCAAGCCCCTTTTCATAGTAAGAGGATAATGGGCCACTATTATACAGTACACGTGCAGTAAGAAGCAAGTGATGCTACTGGTTTCAGATAATTTAGGCCAAGTTCAGCGAGGAGGGAGAGAGAGAGAGAGAGAGAGAGAGAGAGAGAGAGAGAGAGAGAGAGGGGGTCATTAGGTAGAGGAGAGGAGAAGTGTAGCTTGAGAAAGCGACAGAAGAGAAGAGTAGATTAGAGCATGGTGAGCGCACATCCTCGGCCTGGCTGAGTGTGTGTCTGGAGTCATGTGGAGAAGGAGGGTCAGCTCCAGCTCTCTCCGCACATCCCATTGAGTTGTCTGGCACTCCTGGGGAGCGGGACAGCAGAGAAGAGAAGCGAAGGGCTCCATCCTCCATGGAACCCTGTGATTTAGCTGGAAACCTGCAACAGGCTGACTTGAACCGTCTATCACGTTTGTGCATCATGACTTTGCATGTTAACTTGTGCACCACTATGCCCTGTGACAGGTTAGGTTTAGGCATGGTTGTGGTCAGGACACAATATCTGCACAATTTCACAATTTCCCTTGCTTGTTTCGCTGTTCTTGGCAAAAGTAAAGTAAAAGCAGAAACATTGCTTCACTGACAGTTTAGGGTCAGGCATGGTTTGGGTCAGGGCACAGCAGAGCATTTTCGAGTTTAGCAACAGAAATTTGCAGCGTCAACAGAAATTCGCCACCGACAACACTGTGCAAACCTGGTCGCGTGACAAAAGTGCTTTCCCATGGCGTTTAGGGCCAGGACTTTACCTGCAAAGGCGTTGCACCTCAACAAGGAATGCACTGGCGTGAAATAAATACGCCTTTCCGTGATGCCAGTCTGAAACCAGCCGGGAAGCTGTTACAGGTCACACACGTGAGAAGGAGGAGAGAGGATGATGACAGGTTATGGCCATGAGTGAAGAACACATAGGTGGAGAAAAATAGCGGTTGAATTCCGCTATTTTTCTCCACCTAGGTGAAAAGAGGTGAATTCTGTTTTTTAGGTGCTGTACAGATAGCCAGGCTGTCACCAACCACCATCATCAACTTGGTCAGGTTATCCCGGCTAACCAAAGCAAACCATTAGGACCAGAAAGTAAGGGGTTTGCCTGATACCAGTAGGTACGGTGAGGCCATAACATTCCATTTTCAGGTAGTTGTTAAGTAAGTGCAGTTGCTATATACATATTTGTTTTCAGAAGTCAGATAATGACCTCTTCTTATTGTTCTGCAAATTATTCATAAATACTGTATTTGAAAACCTGACTGATGGACAGAGACAGAGGGTGTGGGAGGATGAAAGAAAGAGGGAGAGAGGGATACAAGGAAAAGAGGAGAGAGGAGGGGGGAGGAGAGCTCGCAGCATGAAAGTCTGCGTCAGCAAAAAAAAGTCTTAATTAGCAACATGAGGGTGAAGGCATGACAATCAAACACATCTGTAAAGTAAACCACGGGAGGATGAGGGAGACGGAGAGAGAGAGAGACAGGAAGGGTGAGATAGGAAAAGAGACAGAGAGAGGGAAGTAGACACATAGAACATTAAGAGAGAGAGATCGAGAAAGGCAGAGAAAGAGACACACACAGACAGACAGACAGAGAGGGACGGACGGACGGAGAGAGAGAGAGAGAGAGAGAGAGAGAGAGAGGGGGGGGGGGTCATTAGGTAGAGGAGAGGAGAAGTGACTGAGGAGAGAGGACAGACTCATTGTGTGGGTGTGCAGAACTTGTATTGTGAATATCTGTGTCAGCAAAGATCTGTATTGTGGTTATTAGCAACAGAAGGGTAAAAGCATGACAATAATTACACATCTATAAAGCCAAGGATACAGGTTTTGGCAATTTAAATTATGTTTGCACAGCTTTTATTTGAAGACACTGTTATGACTTTATTTACAATATGGTTTACCTCAGTGGTTCTTAACTGGAATAATATGGGCACCGGCATTTTTCCTTGGTTGGACGTTGTGACACAATATCTTGTTAAAAATAGACATGATGTCTTAACAGTTCTGTTAATTTACAACGGTAACTATTAGAATGCACAAGGTTGTGGATCATATGACAAAATCATTTTCATCTGCTTCATTGTTTTTGAAAAGAACCGTTAAGTAAAAAGTGTTTCATTCGTCCCGGCTCTCCCCTACTCAACACATGAAATGTAAATGCTTCTCACCTCATGCAAAATCCTTGGTATTCTCTACCACATTTTTTTTCTCTGTAGAGGGAATTTTGCACTAGTCCCTGAGGGCATCGCCACGAGAGGAGAGGGGTATAGCCAGCCAGCCTGCTGCTTCGGATGTTGTGTCTGTAGCCGAGCCTCTGTTATCTAGCAGTAATTAACAAGACAAAGACACACAGACACGCTCTGTGTGGAGGGCCTTAATTGGATTGGAGGGCGTAATGGGATTTTTTTGCAGTTGGCACTTGGAGCTTGAAGGTTAAAAAATGCAAAAGTCATTAGGTTGAC
>NC_085873.1:6982849-6985349 GCF_034702125.1 Engraulis encrasicolus
CTCCACTAAACAAGCAAAGCAAAGCGAAAAAATAATAACTTTACCGCACAGGAGAAGTTCACAAGTTCATAGGAGTTCACATAAAAAACATAAACACTCGCATAACACATCCACAGACACGGGCACACATATGATACAGTATACTAACAAACAGACTCCGTAAAACAGCTGTGAGCTCAGTGCAAAGTTGTACGACTTAATGATGGTCTCTTGCGGTCCTGTTACATCACAGTGATATGCTGAGGGTCTTCCTGCGGCTGACTGGTCATCTCTGGTCAACCCTGTGACGGATTGTCAGTGTGCGTCACTCATCTGTCGGTCATGACGTGCTATTAGGGTGTGTGTGTGTGTGTGTGTGTGTGTGTGTGTGTGTGTGTGTGCGTGTGTGTGTGTGTGTGTGTGCGTGCGTGTGCGCGTGCGTGTGTGTGTGTCTGAGTGTGTTTGCGCTTCAAAAATATTGTGACAAGCACACATGGAAAAAAAATCAATAAGGAGGCACACACACAATCTGGCTGAGAAAGCCAACGCAAAGCCAACAAGACACAAAGCCAACGTGCGTGTGCGCGTGTGCGTGTGCGTGTGTGTGTGTGTGTGTGTGTGTGTCACATTAAGGGCTCTGCATACTTCACGTGCGCATTTTGTCGCGTGTGGCGCGAGAACCATTAATGACGTCATCACTTGCGACAGACTATTCATACTTCAGAAGGCTTTCGCTCGCATTGTCGGAAGTGCCCTCTGCTGTTCATGAGAGAAACGGCAGCGTGAGTTCTACGGATGTATAAAATAGAAAGCCAAACACGGCTGCTGTAGGGCTACTGAACGTCTGACTTGTGACTTACCACATTGAAACATATATATTTTTTGTTGTAGCCTACATTGCCAGATCATTCCAAGACCATGTGAGAGCATTGTTCTGGCGGCAGAATTTTTAAATATATCGCCGAACACAACGTGCTTCTGAACAAAGTAAACAATTGTTTCACTGAACAACATTTAAGAGAGAAGATAAAATAACTCTCTATGACATTTTATTATCCTCAAAATGGTGCAGGATCCATTCTGTAGTAGCCTACAGTAGTTGTAGCCTCTCTTCGCAACTCCTGCTTTGTCTGCCTACCTGCATGGTCGCTGGTGGCGCACGACATGTTACAAAAAATGTGGAGTGCACGACGTCGCGACACGGCAGCTCGCGCCACGGCGTGTGACGTCATTTTGGGTCACGTGATGGCGCGAGTGAGGTCGCGAGTGATGTCGCGAGTGAAGTATGAAGGAGACTTACACCAGTCACGCCAAGTATGAATCCCCCTTTAGTCTCTGCATTGCAGTCGTCACTTGCGTGTGTGTGTGCGTTTGCGCGTCTGCGTGCGTGCGTGTGCATCCGTCTGAGGGTGGAAGATCTCCTGAGAGATGAGCAGCTCATTAGTCCACATCCACTGGATGAGTCATCCTCTCCTCCCCTCCGCTGAAATCTTTGTGTGATTGTATACGCGAGTGTATTCATGCCTGTGTGTGGGTGCACGTTGTGTTTGGGGTGTGTGTGTGTGTGTATGTGTGTGTGTATGTGTGTGTGTGTGTGTGTGTGTGTGTGTGTGTGTGTGTGTGTGTGTGTGTGTGTGTGTGTGTGTGTGTGTGTGTGTGTGTGTGTGTGTGTGTGTGCACCTGTGTTAGTGTTTGTGTTGCTGTTTATGCACACACATGTGCATATGTGCTCGTGTGTGAATGTATGTTAATGTTTACAGTGTGTGTGTGTGTGTTGGCTCAGCCTGATCTCCAAAAAAATCTGTGCTCCTGGACACGGATGTTAAGGACACGAAATCCGTGTTCAGGAGCACGGATTTTGCCAAAATTCTGTGCTCCTGGACACGGAATTGTTTTCCGTGCTCCTGGACACGGAATTGTTTTCTGTGATGGGCACACGGAAGTGCTTTCTATAGGCTATTACCACAGCACTGTGTAATCATTAGAACAAGGAGACAGGAGCACGGAATTTTTGGAGATCATGTTGGTTGGCTGGAGCCACAGTCCAGTTTGGACATGCATGTTAAAGTATTCATGGCCGTATCAAGGATTGGGTTATAGTTACGTCTGTTTAGTGTCCATTTACTTGAATGTTGTGATCAACCCACATGACTAAATGAAGACCATTGGCCATAATAGTCCATTAGTAACATAGCACAACACGACACGACACGACACGACTCGACACGACACAACACAACACAACACAACACAGGTTATAGAATTTCAATCTGTGTGCGTGTGCGTGTGTATGTGTATGTGTGCCCATACACATGGTTTGTAATTGCAGATTTGGTAACACCTTTTTGTAAATGCCAGTCTTGGTGTCTGCAGTATTAGCAATTGCACATCCTTTGCGGCAGTAAGTGAATGATTATTACCATGTGATGCTGTATGTAAAGTATTATCTTTTTGAAAGAGGATATCAGCTGAATTTCAACATCAGCAATTGGCATTGTTATGAGAAAAACTGATTACCATT
>NC_085873.1:6997849-7005349 GCF_034702125.1 Engraulis encrasicolus
AAGACGTGGCTTTTAAATGTCAAATGTTGCACTGCTTCTGCCCTGTAATGTGATGTTCTCAATACTGTACGTGCCTTGGCAAAGGCCAAAGAGATTTGGGAAGCAGTGTGTGTGTGTGTGCTTGTGCGTATGCAGGGTGCGATTTGTAGAGGGGGATGGGGGGGATTGTCCCCCGTTCTGGTCTTTATACCGCCACTTTTCCTACATGATTTTATTCCATTCCATTCCATTGATTTTGCTAAAAATCTCAAACTTATCCTCCCTTCTGGTTTTCAGACAAATCGCACCCTGTGCGTATGTGTGTGTTCGTGTGCGTGTGCGTATGTGTGTGTTCGTGTCCGTGTGCGTGTGCGTGCCTTCGCCTGCACAAGAATAAGTCTCATGCCCACTGTTGGGAAAGTTACTCAAAAACTGTAATGCACCACTAATTACATATTACTGCCATTTTAAAGTAATGTGTTACAATACATTACAACATTCCTTTTTTTTTTAAAGTAAGGCATTACACTGCTTTTGCATTACTTTTAGTTACTGTAGTCAAAATGACTGGAAACAAGGATTTGGCAATCTACAGTGAAAATCTATGAGGTGGCATGACTTTCACCTGCCACCCACAAGTCGTTTTGAAAGCTTGCAGACTGAAAACCAACATTTTCAGGAATAACATTGATTCACCAATACAATGATTAATCCTTACTCTTCTTACCACACCTTACCATGCACACCAGCGCCTGTTCACTGTCAGCCTCCTCAACTCTGTGGCATACAGGCCTGGCCTATTTTTCACATTAGGTATAGGCCTACACTAGGGATGTCAACGAATATTCGACGTTCGAATTCGAGGTCGAATAGTGCTAGAAAACATGAATTTGAATGTGGAAATTAATATTCGAATGTGCAAAAAAAAGTGCATGGTAGAGGAGATGCTGGATATGCTGGCTGAAAGGAAGTGTAGCCCAACTGGACGGCAGAATAAAATATTTAACCTCCAGTTTTGTCTTTATCATGTACTTTTCAGCTATATGGCCATTTGTAGCAGCATTTCTATGAAGTTGTTAACTGGGGTGCTGTTCGTTGTTCATGGTCTTCCTGAATGACGCGCAACGCTGGTTTTGTTGATGGAGTAGCCTCGAGCAGATTGTTTTGACGTTTGAGTTCTTATTGCTGTTTGAACTGCATTATATGAAGTTGTCGTCTCTCGTGAATGACTTAGCCTACAACATAGACCCACTCCACATACACACGGAATAAAAGTCAGCTGAGTGATAGTGGTATGAAAGTTGGCCAGGTGCGAGTTAGCACTATGAAGTCGCAATATAGGATTTTTGTAGCTACAGATAAGCAATTTTTTTTTGCACCGTCCGCTATAAACGATGGTTTCAAGGCGACAAGAGGCAGTCACAAATTGTTTGTATTGTGCACGAGACCAATGCAGGCGGCATCATGCAGTTTAGCAAATCAGCGGAATTAACTGAGTAGCCCAAGCGAGTTAGCCTACAGTCTAGATTTTAGTTGGAGAAGTTGGGTGACTGTGTGTGTCTGTTCGCGTGTGTGAGAGAGTGGGTGAGAGAGAGAGAGAGAGAGAGAGAGAGAGAGAGAGAGAGAGAGAGAGAGAGAGAGAGCGCTTATCCGTGGTGGTCTCGTGTGTCTTCTTCGGTGCCTTCCCACTTAGAGTTTGTATTGTTCAAATGTATCTGTCCGATCTCTAGCACAAAATAAACGGGCAAAACGACATGCAAGACCTTTTCCCCCACTGTCTAATGTAATGTGTCTATTCCGTACTCAGTGCTTTTTTTTAAACGTCCTGCTCTTTTTTTTTTGCGAGGGCCTTCACTCGCCTCGTCCTTGAACTTGCATACAACACTAAACATTAGTTTCGTCTTCTTTGTTGGCGTTAGGCGTCCTTATTTAGTGGGCATATGCCCATCTTGAGAACGTGCAATCTTCATCTGGTTCGGTCATCCTGTCAGCCTGCCATTTGAAGTTCAATGTTCTGCGTGGAACTTTAAAATCTCTGCGCGGACGTAGGCTATCAGATGCAATAGTTGATCTCGCGGTGATCCGCAAACATTGTATTAAGAAAACAAAACACCCACACAAAATGTAGGTGAAAAAATGCATTGTAATGTGAGCGTTACTTGCATTGTAATGAGGACATATTACCGATTTTGCCCCCTGTAATCCGTTACATTACTGCGTTACTCAAAAAAGTAATGCATTACAGTAATTAATTACTTTTGTAACGAGTTACTCCCAACACTGCTCATGACGTTGTCCCCCTATTGTCTAGTAATGCTGTATTTGTATTTACCACAGATTTCACGTTATATTCATGCCTTTTTTTGTCCAACATTTCATAACATATTCTTCCTCAGTGATTGTTTTTTTTTTAGCACAAACTTCATAATCATCTCTTCATCCGTGCCTTTTGCTCTTTTTTGACTCCAGTGACGCACCACATTTCTGTTACATCATAATTGTTTTGACTTACAAGCAGGCCAAGAGCTATATCAGGATTAAAGTAATGACTAAACATCTTTAAAGCCTCTTTCAGCCTAAAGCGTCCTAATTATAGTAGGAGGGTAGTCAGAGTCTAACAGCATGTTTCCAAATTTTATTTACCCGATTATTTTCAGCTCAGCCTTGATTCTGAATTGGTGGATTTGATTTTGTGTCCTGTTACTGTCCCAGTTACGTCAGTATAGTGTACTTTGACTGCATGCGATTTTGATGACGTTTCATAATCCACATGTGTTTGCCTTCTCCATGCTCTTCTGCTATGACTGATGGTACATGAGGACATCAGCAATCTTCCTACTGGTACAGGATATGAACCTCTTGAAACTGAGACCTTCTGATCTCAAAACCAACTCCAAAGCTACTTGATATAGAACGCCATCAATTGGCTTAACACATTGGAAAGATGTTAAAACGTCAAAAGCATTTTTTTGCCACCATGATATTATCCAAATGGTATGATTTGCTTAAATATGTATGTAATGTTTATAGTAGTTTATTTCCGTAATTTAAGATGCCCATTCACAAATGTTACCTGTTTTTATACTTGCTACCACCATTAATTTCTAAGTTTTCATTGTGACTGTGAAAAGGACATTGAAGTGGACCATCTCCATGTCCCCCATTTTGAATTTCAAGTAATCTTGGTTGCAATGGGCATCGCGGTTGCAATGGGCAGCATAGTTGAAATGCCTACTCTAGCCACAATCCTACATACTCTGCTTTTAAATACACCTAGCATTACACATATTATTTATTAGAGAGTGATGTTTCGTTCTTACATCATAATTGTTTTGACTTACATGCAGGCCAAGAGCTATATTTAGGATTAATATTATGCTGACCAAACATCTCTAAAGCCTCTTTCAGCCTAAAGCTCCCTGATTACAGTAGGAGGGCAGTCAAAGTGTAACAACATGTTTCCAAATTTGATTTACCCGATTTTACTAGTTTCTGAATCTATGCTGTGGGTTTTTGTGGATTACTTGTCATTTTACTGCCCCAGTTATATCATTATGGTGATTTTTTTGACGGTTCACAATATTGCTGGCATTCTCCTGACCCTATTGCATAAATATAGTGCAGTTTTTATTTTGACTGTTTGGGATTTTCATGGCGCTTCTGCTATGACTGCGGGTACATGAGGACATCAAAAATCTCCCCACTGATACAAGATTTGAGCCTTTTAAAACTTTGAACCTCTGATCTCAAAACACACTACAAAACATGCTACCTCTTTTTATATATAAAACCAACACATTTAAATTGTCAATTGACAATTGTCTTGGCACACATTAATAAATTAAAGGTCAAAATCTTTTTTGTTTTGTTATTTGGTGTGAGGGTTGAGGGGTGGATTTTGCACAACTCAAAAATGTGAAAAATAGTCTGATTTACTTAAAAGAGTTGCCACCAATCCATCCATCTCTCCAATACAAACAACATTGAATTGTCTTGACACACGTTAGCGAGATGAATATCAAAATCATTTGTTAACCCCTTTTAAGAGGGAAATTAATACAGTATACACAGAGGAGTGTCATTGTTTCTGACTATGCAGCATATAGGCTACTTTTTTATCTCAAAATACGTTTTATGTAAACTTATTCTTCTTAATGTGTTTTTTGTACATTTATTTTCCTTTTTGTCTATGTGTTTGTCTGTGTCTGTAACTATATGTATGCTGCCATTTTGACCAGGACTCCCTGGCAGAAGAGACTGTAGTCTCAATGGGACAATCCTGGCTAAATAAAGGATAAATGAAAAAATGAAAATAGCACAGAGCCTGTTATAACCCTACTGTCACCAAAATTGTATGTCTTTATCTGTTACCTTGAAGGGACACTGTGTGAGATTTTTAATTGTTTATTTCCAGAATTCATGCTGCCCATTCACTAATGTTACCTTTTTCATGAATACGTACCACCAGCATCAAATTCTAAGTATTCATTATGACTGGAAAAATGGCAGTTTTCATACATGAAAAGGGGGATCTTCTCCATGGTCCGCCATTTTAAATGTCCAAAAATAGCCATTTTTAGCTGCAAAAATGGCTGTACTTGGACCATACTAGAAGATATCTGTTCATTACTTAGTAAACTTTCATGTTAAGATCAAATTTGGCAATAGGCAGCACAGTTTCAATGAGCAGCATAGTTGCAGTACCTTTTTTGACCATTTCCTGCACAGTGTCCCTTTAAGGCTCTCTGTAATGTCATAGCAATGTTCTTATGATGTAGTTGAGTATTTTAAGCAAATAGTGAATAGGCCCGCCGGCGACCCCATCTGCAGTAAGAGGCTACTGTAACTCTGTGAAAGCTGGTCTGATGGACTGTTTTACCGCCCCCTTCCATCCATTCTGCAGGTACAAGATGATCTCGGAGTTCACGTGGCCCAACCACGACCTGCCGTCGGACAAGGACGCGGTGAAGAAGCTGCTGGAGGACCAAGGCTTCAAGCACGACGTGGCTTACGGCAAGACCAAGGTCTTCATCCGCACGCCGCGCACCATCTTCAGCCTGGAGGAGAAGCGGGCAGACATGGTGCAGAGGATCATACTGTTCCTGCAGAAGGTGAGTGGACCTACAATGGGATAGAAAAGCATACCTTGGGGGTTCATGGTGGCTCAGTGGGGGGTTAAGGCACCGTACTCTTTCCTACTACTTTTCTGTCAACACCTTCGCTGTCCATATAAAAAGACAGCATTTAAGCACATATGTTACTATGCGTTACAGCAGGGAATGTGTCTCAAATCAATAGAACATTATAGTGTGGAATCAAATTGTGCAAAATGGAATGACAGAATAGAATGTCCATCTTTGGCAAGACCAAGGTCTTTATCCGCATGCCACACGCCATCCTCAGCCTGGAGGAGCAGCATGGAGACATGCTGCAGAGGATCGTACTGTTCCTGCAAAACGTGAGTGAACCCACAGAAGAGCATACCTTGGGGGGCATTGTGACTCAGTGGGTCAAGGCGCCATACTACTACTTTCCCGCTACTTCTCTGTCACCACCCTCACTGTTTTATTTACAACCAAAGAATAGAATGGACTCAAATAGAATGTACACATTTTTACAGAAAGTGAGTTGACCTCTGTGTCAACCCCATAACAAAGGAACCAAGTATACATGCTCTCCATCAGCCTTGCATTGAGGCCTTGCTTACCTTGCCAAAAAAAACCTCACTGAGAACCAACAAAGGTTTTCTTGTGGAGGAGGAGGAGGAGGAGGAGGAGAGGTGTCTGAAAGGGAACTGTCAAAAATACAGTACAATGCAGTCTACCACTACACCCCTGTCAGTCTGGACAATATGTCCTCTTCACATAGAGATACTGTCCATGTGCCCAAAAAGCTTTGACGCTGCATCCTTGCTCCATTCAGCTCTGTGTTCCTCTGGAAAAAAAATGAGTCAAGACAGAAAATGGACCGTGCCCACACAATATCTCAGACTTGCCCATTTTCTCTGTGGCTGCCGTGTCACATTGTTCGGATTAAAGTGTAAATGGCAGAGAACGGTGAGTGGTTTCACAGCAGTGTGCCACGTGACAGCCTCTGCTTTTTGTACGTGCTTCTCACAGGTGAGAGAACATTTTGTAAGGCAGTGTATATAACAGTCCTGCACAGTTACTGTTGTTTTCTGTGAGCTTGCCAAAGTCGTGAGAAGGCAAAATCACGTGTAGACAGAGACATCTTTTCAGATACCCGAGTTGAGATTTGAGATTTTTTTTTATAATTCGAGAGTGTGAAAAGTGGCATAGGAATTTGGCCATGGCCTTTTGTTAGTATGGTCTTTGTACAAGTACTACTAAAATGTTTGGTACTCAAACTACCTCCATCTCTTCTGCTTTCGAAAAAGGTACATTTGTTGAAGGATGCCTTTACCAGATAGTTTGTTTTTGATTGTCTAGCACTGTGCCATACTGTATACAGCTGTTGCTTTTAGTACAACACCCTTTGAGGAGTACCATCACAAATATGTGATTAGAATTTTGCCAAAATGTTGAGTTCTCATTATGATGTCATAATGTCTTTGCGAGATATTTAACACAGACGTCTATGGGAGCTGTAGAGTGTTCCAGTAAAATTCTAGAAGAACCTCTAGAAATTCCTTACTCCTCAAAGGGTTAAGGACTTTAACTGACATAGCCTACCATAATAAATCAGGCAGCAGGAGAGAGGGGCAAGAGAGAAAGAGACGGAGACAGAAGGAAACAGAGAGTGAGAGTGTGTGTGTGTGTGTGTGTGTGTGTGTGTGTGTGTGTGTGTGTGTGTGTGTGTGTGTGTGTGTGTGTGTGTGTGTGTGTGTGTGTGTGTGTGTGTGTGTGTGTGTGTGTGTGTGTGTGTGTGTGTGTGTGTGTGTGTGTGTGTGTTTGAGTGTGGGGGGGGGTAATTACACCCTAGAAATCAGTCAACAGGACAAGGTGACATTAGTGAGGAAGGAAGTGTTGTTGCTGTTTTGTTTTTTGGCCAATGTTTGGGAGACTAATCAAGGAAGCATTATCACACACACACACACACACACACGCACACGCACACACACACTCTAATTTTATATGTACTGCACTTCATCCTTAGCTGTAATCACATTTGTTCCATCAACTGCACTCCTCGCAGCTCAGTTCTCTCTCTCTCTCTCTCTCTCTCTCTCTCCCTCTCCCTCTCCCTCTCTCTCCCCCCTCACCACTTGTCAGTTCTTCTCTTGTCTTCTCAATTGCACTTGGCCTATTTTCTCGGGAAACTTTCCTAGTTTTCAGCAGGAATTGTGATGTGTGCACCTGTATGTTCAAAGGCTTGTGAAGACACAGGAGCTAAATGTTCATTTGCACACTGACATTGGGGTGGTAATACTGTATCACATTATGATATTGGCACAAAATGGTGCATTTTGTCTCTCGTACACTCACTGTTCACTCATCTGAAATGGTCCCCTCCCCAATGCATAAAATGTAATGACGACCCAATTCTGGGCCCTCTCCCCAG
>NC_085873.1:7012849-7020349 GCF_034702125.1 Engraulis encrasicolus
TCTCTCTCTCTCTCTCTCTCTCTCTCTCTCTCTCTCTCTCTCTCTCTCTCTCTCTCTCTCTCTCTCTCCCTCTCTCTCTCATTTGCCTGCTTGAGTCTCGGTCTGTGTTGGTTCACGTGGTTGCTTCCTGCCTTTTGTTGTCGTTCTGTACACAGCATACTATGGAAGCTGTACACCTACATGTTGTGCAGTGGCATTGGAATATTGTATGTGGAAGGAAATAAAGTATTTGTGTACCAAGGGCTAGGAAAGGTTATGTGCACATTATGTAATGTAAGCCACATGGGGTTCAAAAAGGCTGTAGACATGCTGTATAGCAGTGAGGGACATATATGTGTCTCTGTGTGACAAAACAACCAAGAACACCACCCCTCAGCCCTGTTTGACACATAACCCAACCCATCTAGCCCACCATCCAACCCACTCCTGCTCTCCTGCTAGCTCCATTTAGCAGGGCCATATCCACCTTCCTGTCCAGGGACTGCAACTATTTTCCACCCCAGAGATCTGAGCAGTGCCCATTTGCCATCCTCCTCCTCCTCCTCCTCCTCCTCCTCCTCCTCCTCCTCCTCCTCCTCCTCCTCCTCTTCCTTTCCCTGCTCATCCTCTTCTTTTCTCCTCCTCCTGCTTTTCCATCCTCCTCCCAACCCTCCTCATCATCCTCTACCTCCTCTTCATCCTCCTCCTCCTCCTTTCCTTGCTCCTCCTCCTCCTCCTCCTCCTCTGCTCCTCCTCCTCTGCTCCAATCTCCCAAATCTCCATTTGTCCTCCAAATAGACCCAGATGGTTTTAGCCAGGCCCCCGTCAAGCCACTAGAGAGGTCTCGCAGCATCAAACAGCCACCAGCCCCAACAACTCAGCAGCAGGTCTTTTTCCATTTTAAAAATAGAACCCCCCCCCTGCCCATACACACACACACACACACACACACACACACACACACACACACACACACACACGCGCACACACACACACACGCACACACACACACACACGCACACACACACACACACATACACACACGCACACACACACACACACACTTTCCCCCCACTCTCTATTTATTTCCCCTGCCTCTTCAACCCCCGTAAGACCCTTGAGCTTGTGTCCTGTGGCGAGCCGTTTACATTCCCCCACACAGCAGCAGCAGCAGCAGCAGCAGCAGCAGAGCCCTGGAGGGTGTGAAAAAAGAGGACCCTGACCCCTAGACGTTTTGGGTTGGGGGGGCTGAATGTATCAATCTGAAGGATTAGAAATCAGACAAAAGCGAAATGGGGAATGCTGAATTATTCATGCTTGTACCTCCCCCCATCATTCCACCCCCCCACCCCCCACCTCTCTGCCCCGCCCCCCGCCTCATCATCTTCTTTTGGAATTAATATTTAACATGCCTGGAGAGAGGGACCCTTGCCCCATCACGTTTCCCGCCTCGTAATCTCTCCGTTGATGTTAGGGAGGATTTTCTTAAACATCTCCACCCCTCCTTTTCTTTCCATTTGGTGTAATAGTCTTTTTTAAAATATGGCCGCCTTGCATTTGCATGTCGTGGGTGCGTGCGTGCGTGTGCCTGTGCCTGTGCCTGTGCCTGTGCCTGTGCCTGTGCCTGTGCCTGTGTCTGTGCCTGTGTCTGTGCCTGTGCCTGTGCCTGTGCCTGTGTCTGTCTGTGCCTGTGCCTGTGTCTGTGCCTATGCCTGCGCTGCCTGTGCTTGTGTCATCTGTGCCTGTGCCTGTGCCTGTGCCTGTGCCTGTGCCTGTGCCTGTGCCTGTGCCTGTGCCTGTGCCTGTGCCTGTGCCTGTGCGTGTGCTTGTGCTTGTGCATGTGTGGGCCTACTCTTCAAACCCTAATGGCTCCCATCCCGTCTAAAAAACTGCACACACACACAAACCTGCATAGCAAGAAAACATTTCACAACAAAACATATGCATCCCACCCACTTCCAGCTCCATTCGTTAGATAGTCAGCATTGTATTGGCCATTCCCATAGTCATCATTTACCGCATATCCTCTTCATCTGTTGCAGTAAGCTCTTGACAGGCACTCAGTATAAATCTAGCCATGCGCCACGCTGGTGGTTCCCAAACTTTCTCTGCCAGCACCCTGATTTGAACATAACCACATAGAGTAATTAGATAAGAATTATATAAGAATAATAAGAAAAATAGATACGAAAAATAAAAGAATATAAAAATAATTTTTGCTATCCCCCACCTCCCTATATTCCACATTCCAAACATTTTTTTCGTCCCTTATGATTGCTACATTTTATTGTGAAATTTACAGGAAAAGTAAATACATTTATAATCCATGCAAGAAAAATACTATAATTAACCAGTTAAAATGTATCAAAGCAAATGGTTATATTCCAGGTTTTATACAAATAGTCTCTCGTCTCAGAGGTCCCCCCTGCAGAACACCCCCCACCATGGGTCCCGATCGCCAGTTTGGGAGCCACTGCGCTACCATCAACAGCCAACGTTTGCTGGTTTTCTTAATGTATCCACTGTTAACCTACGCCATTATGGGTGAATTACGCTCCAGTCATCCGCTCCAGCTGTCAGTCTGAAAATTATGCCTGTTGGCTACAAGGTCACTTTGGGATCTGCATTCTCCTGCATGTGTGACCTCTGAAGAGGTTATTCTGACTGACGTGACCCCTTGCAGGTGCTAGGGTCATGACCTTTGTCCTGTACGTCAGTCTGTCATACAGGCAGGCGGTCATTATTCGTTTACTGAATTCAAAGTCCTCATAAGCCAGGCAAGCAGAGGTGGTTTCAGAACGTGAACAATCCAATTCTATTTTATTCAGACAGTTTACTAAGCCAAAAAAAACTGATCCGATGTATATAGATGTAGATTAACTAGTTAGATCAGCTGAGATCAGGAGTATTAACTGACATTTTTGATTAAGACAGGCACCTTTGTAATGGTTAGAGATTTTTTGAAGTATTATTTTTTTTTAATTTTCTATGCAAGTCTCCCCAAGCCTTATGGTTGACACCTCCGATCTAGAGTGTGAAGGGAGACTAGTCATTTAGTCTTAGAAGAGGACAAGCTTCAGTGTGCTCCATAGTCTGCTCCCCTAGACTGGCACACTGCAGTGCGTTTGTTCTTCTCCCCTACCAATGGAGGCTGGCCAGGAAAAGGACAACCACTGCCAGAATAACCCATATACAGAAGGAGGTGGATGATCATATATTTTAAAATCATTGTCTTCACTGTTCTTTATAGTGTGTTTTTCTTCACCAAATCTCTAAAACCTTGTTCTTAAAAGGAAAACACCAAATAGGAAGAAGAAAATGGCAAAACACCTGAGGGTGTTTTTATTTTTCGTTCTTTACTGTACAGTATGTGCTGCATATTCATCTGTCAGCATAGCCATCTACGGGATCTAATGGGGGTGGCTTTTGTTGCTGTGTGCTTTGCGTTGTGTGCCAAGCTTGATATAAAGCATGTGCTTTTACTGTATTTACACTAGGTGCCTCTGGCAATGTTGTTGTACAGTACTCGCAAGGCTCTCCATAAACCACTGTTACCCTTGCCGCCTCCTCCCCCTCTTCTCCCTCCTCCCCCTCTTCCTCCTCCTCCATTTCCTTATATTCATCCCTCTCTTCTTTCTCTTCCTCCACCTCTCCTCCTCCTCCTCCATCTTCCTCCCCTCTCTCATTCTACTCAAATCACTGCCCTCCCAAATTCCTGTCCTCCCCCTCCTCTTCCTCCTGCTCTTGTATATCCCCATTCCTCTTCTTTCTCCTCCTCCTCCCACCCCTTCCTTCCTCCCCCTCAAATCCCTGCCCTCTTCCTCATCCCCCTCTCTTCCTTCCCTTCCTCCATCCGCCGCTGGTGTTGGTGCTGATGCTGATGCCTGTTACCATGACAACCAGTGCTTGCTTGGCTGCTGGCCAAGATGTTTGTCTTCTCCTTTCTGCCTTTCTGAAGTGACCCACTGTACCCTCAGCACATTTGTGTGGGAAGCCTTACTGCTGGATTTCTTGTTTTTTTCTCCCATATGTTGTGTTGTATCAAAATACTAGAAGAGTGTATCTAATGGTACTATTCCACATACACAAAGAAATTGCTAAATGATTGATATTGTGCATAGTGTTGTTGTTGTGTGTGCGCGCGCGTGTGTGTTTGCATGTGTGCGTGTGCGTGCGTGTGTGTGTCTGTGTGTTTCTGTGTCTGTGTGAATCTACATTTGAAAACATCTGTAGAAAATTGATGGCAGTGAGCAATCGTGTTGTGATTTGCTTCAAACACACTCGGAAAGTAGATGAAAAAAGCCATGTTATGAAAATGTGGGGGGAAAAAAGGCCAGTCATAGTGAAAACACTGTGGTGGAAACCACGGCAGCAGCATGCGTGTGGTGGAATCCAATCTCTTAGCAGCGTACTGTACATGTGTTTAATCTGATGGTTTTTTAAATTATGTGCAGCCCCCGGTGCGCTGGAAGAGGAGGAGGGTGAAGGGACGGTGGGTTTATATTTCGGGACAGTGGTGGTAGTGGTGGTAGTGTTTAATGGAGATGGTTGTGTGTTACAGCTCTAGTTGGAGGTGTGGGCGGTTGTGATGGGTGTGTGTATAGTTGGGGAATGAAGTAGGAGGGTGGGGGTGTTGTGTGTGGTGTTCAGGTTTGGGGTTCATGGTGGTAATTGTGTGGTTGAGTGTGTGGTGGTTATTTGGGGGCAGCCGTGGCTGGTTAGTGGTAGATGTTAAGGAGATGGACTTAAGATCAGAGGGTTGTAGGTTCGAATCTCACCCCTCAGCTCCCTTCATCTCACTTCTCTCACTCCATGGCTGAGGTAACTTGAGCATAGCACCTAACCCCACCAGGGACCGTAACCAATACCCTGTACTTAAGGAAATAAAAGCAGATAGAAGCGTCCACTTTTAATGTAATGCAATGTAATTACAGTTACAGTATGATGGGGCTGGGGAGGAGAGGTGAATGGTATCTGTTTTTTATTATTATTTTATTTCTCCTTTATGTTCCTAGGGTAGTCAGGTTGGGGCTATTGCCTTTCTTCCAAGTGAGCCCTTGTGTTATAGTGATTATAGTGAAGTGGATAGTAGTGACTGTTGTATGGTTGTTGAAGGATATCTGATATGGTGGGGGAGGGTGGATGGTGGATGGTGTCTGTCTGCGTCTGTGCGGGAAGTGACAGCTGCGTCAGGCGTCCAGGCTGTTACTTCCTCTAATTGCCACCGGATGGCAGCGTACCAAGAAAGCGAAAACACCCCTGCTGTAGCCCAGCCCGCCAGCCAGAGGTCAGAGAGGAGATGGGATGGAGCAGAGCTGAGCTGAGCTGAGTAGAGTAGTGGATGGATCTGCACTGCATTGACTGATGAAAATATCTCTCTTGCTATCATTGTTGCTCTCTCTTTCTCTCTTTCTCTTGTTCTTTTTCTGTATTCCTCCATCGTTGTTGCTTGTCTTCCTTCTCTCTCTCTCTCTCTCTCTCACTCTCTCTCTGTCTCTCTCTCTCTCTCCTGCACTTTAGACATTATTGCACTTTACCTGCAAACACACACGTCTTACTTTTTTTTCATTCTGTGCAGCAAATTAAAAAAGATGTTGTTTTTTCCCAGCTCTGTCTTTCACGTTCTTTCTCCTTTTGTCTGTCTCTTTTTCTCTATTTACTGTTGTCATATGTCATGTCTTTAGTTCTTTTGTTTATCTCCATATTTTGTCTTTTTTCTGTTTGTTGTATATCTTCTCCCTGGACTGGACTGGTGTTGCCACCACTTATAACACTGCCATACAATACTGTGTCTTAAACACACACACACACACACACACACACACACACACACACACACACACACACACACAAACACACACACACACACAACACACACACACACACACACACACACACACACACACACACACACACACACACACACACACACACACACACACACACACACACACACACACACACACACACACACACACACACACACACACACACACACCCTCCCGGTGTTTGATCCCAATATAACAGCATATTGAACATGTCACATTTAAGACATACAACCACCACCACCCCGACCCACACCCTCACCCCCACACCCCTGCTACTCCACTCCCCCAGCCCGACTCCCTTGAGGTTTTTTTGGCCATGGAGGAATTGGAAGGCCCACTCCTCCACCACCACCACCACCAATCCACCATCCTGCCTGCTTGCCTGGCTGGCTGTCTGTGATTAATGAGCAGCAGCCAGGCCTGTTCGCTCCGTCCCCCTCCATCTCCCATCCATTCCTAATGGCCCTCTGACACCTGATGAAAAATGCTAACATAGGCACAGAAAAGGAGGTTTTGTTCATGCGCGCTGTGCCCCCACCTCCCATCCCCCATCCATACACACACATATACACAGACATTTGTACACACAGACAGACAGACAGACAGACACACACACACACACACACACACACACACACACACACACACACACACACACACACACACACACACACACACACACACACACACACACACACACACACACACACACACACACACGCTACACTACACTACACACTACTAAACATACACTAGTCCTCTCCTTGTTGCGTCTCCAAGACTCTTGTCTCAGAACGTTTATTCAGTATCCAATATTAGACGTGTTGAACAAGCGTTTGGTCTTCATCCAATACACAATATAGACCTTGGTCTTTCCCCTTCACTTTGCACTTCCCTCACATCTCTTTGTGGAGGATTGTATCCATCCATTTCAATTATCAACAGTTTGCTTTTCTTTTTTTCTTTCTTTTTTTCTCTCCTCATTTCCCCTCCTAACCATCGCCGCAGCTAGTAAGTCTTTTGGGGGCCTTATTAAATTAAAATTGAAAAATAAAAACCCAATCCATCCATTTGCAGGTACAGTTTTTTTCTTTCTTTCATTCCTTTTTGTCCTCAGTCGCTCTCTCCATTCCTCCACAGAAGGAGCTGTTGAAATGATC
The DNA here is from genome assembly GCF_034702125.1 of Engraulis encrasicolus. NCBI lineage: Eukaryota > Metazoa > Chordata > Actinopteri > Clupeiformes > Engraulidae > Engraulis > Engraulis encrasicolus. The sequence goes on from NC_085873.1 coordinate 7,019,817, forward strand.
AATTGGGGCGGCAGCAATCCGTCACACTTTGCCTGGGCTAGCAGCTCTCAATTAGCCTTTGATGAGGTCGTAAATGTGGAAGAGGCAAGGAAGGCGGCCGGGCGCAGGGGGTGGGGGGATAGGAATGGGGAGTGAGGAAGAAGTGACGATGACGGGGGTTTGGGAGGAGAGGATGAATGAGGGGGGAGGGTGGCAAGAAATGGGGAATGAGTGAGGATGTTGGGGTTCAGGAGAAATGAGTGAAGGAGGGAGGGCAGGACGTGGAGGGGGGGGGGTGGCTGTCGTCTGACATGGCGGGATGTCAATGTCTTATTTAAATGTTTAGTTTAACTGCACATTGGAGGGCTGTTCAACTAATCCTCTGTGCAAACCCTGAGCTAACTAAATTTCAAACTTCTGTGCTAACCCTGTAACATAGATTTTTTTCAATAAAGTACATTTGATTTGACTTGACTTGACTTGACTTGACTTGACTTGACTTGACTTGACTTGACGATGGCGGGGTAAGGGTGGAATGGGTTAAGGAGGAGAGG
>NC_085873.1:7025349-7039476 GCF_034702125.1 Engraulis encrasicolus
TAATGTTCAGAAAGGGTGTGCTAGTCGAATACTAGCTACCCCTGCTGCCCTGCTCATTGCCTGCTCATTATATTACACATAATGCAATAGCAGCATGGCCTTGCCTCACACTGGGCACTGCTAGCCACTATTAGCGCTTGATAAATCCTCAGAGGAAGCGACTGTACTGTGGTGCAGCATAGCTTATAAAACATTCTCCATAATACAGTTTGGCTACTTGTTGTGAACATCAGTGAGATTCATTGTTTTCTACAAGCAGGACACTGCAGGAGGGGGCTACTTGTGGTAATGGCTGCCATTTCTTTGGGCCTAATGCTCTGGCACTGGTGTCTCTGGCTACTTCCAGACACATTTCTTAAGCTCGTGTTGTCCACATTATCCCAGAAGTGTGACAGCGGGTGCATATGATGCAAACAGAACAGAAGGAAACCATTTTTCTACATAAGTAAAATATTTGTTATTGATATGCATTATTAAAGTACTAAAATATCATACCATATTCTCTTCCTAACACTCATAATACTACTACTACTACTACTACTACTACTAGCAGTACTGCTATTACTATAACTGCTAAGTACTATACCAAAAATACTGGATAAGAGGAAGATAACGCAAACCACGCCCACTCAATGCAAAAGCGTGGGCTCAAGTCTCCTAAGGGGGCGTTGTCCCCTCCTTCTTCTTCTATTTTTGAGGTGTTTGCTCAAGACGTGCTCATCTACAGTGCTAAGGGGACTTGATTTATTCTCAACCTCAGGACTCCGAAGGTCTCCTAACCGAAGGTCTCCTAAAGGGGCGTTCACCCGACATAAAGTGGATACCGGAAAATAAATAAAATGACGCTTCTTGTTAGATCCACTTTCTTTGACTATACTGTACTATTTCACACTGTAATACTACAAGAAACAAGGTAACAACAATTGTAGTCATTCCCCTCTGAATCTTCATTAGATCTGTGTCCATCAGCAACACTGTGTGCAGAGCAGACCCCCTCGCTACCCTGTTGGACACAAAAAGCACATCAGTGTGTCTGGAGAGTATTGTTTACAGTCTCTTTTCGTAGCCCACTCCTGTCACAGTCAATGGGAAATAAAGACAGCATATGGCCTTGCTTTTACTGCCATCTTAACAGCCAAAATGGCTCCCCTGAGCAACATTATCATCTATTATTTACGCTCGGGATGGGGCAATATCCTCTCAACACGACCACTGTTGCTAGGGACCAGAACCGCAGACGACTTTGGGCCAATTCCTGGACAAAGAAATTTGAAAAGCCCTTCCACCTAATATATATAATGTAATGGGGACCCAATTCTGGGCACCCCTCTCTCCCTGTGCCCGGGACAACTGACCGTTTTTGTCCCCCCACGTCGTCTTCCCTGCAAGGGACCAGGGTCATTCTTCCCCTCTGCTCAGACGCAAAAATGGAAGACACTTATCACGTTCTTCCTTCTGGCTGTGGAGTTTTATTTCTTCCACGTGTATAAAATGTGCCCATAGATTATCGCGGTGGATTATGGGTAATCTAATAAATCTCCACCTTATCGTCCTCTTGTGCCCTGTTTTTCCCTCCCTGTCCTCTTTCTGTCTTACCTCTGCCTCTGAGAGGTAATATTTTTTTCTGTGCATGTTGACCTATTCATTTATTTGTTAGTTTGCTTGTTTCTTCATTAGCAGGATAACACAAAAGCTACTTCTCAGATTTTGAGTACACTTCCAGGATGACTCAGTGACTGTGTAAATTTAAACTGTTTCTAGGACCATTTTTGACAACTTCCTCAACAATTTATTAATTACTCACTTTTAGCTTGGCAGCAATTATTTTCATTTTACAATTAGCTGACACTTACAAACTTACAGATATTACAGGGTATTGGTTTCAGTCCCTGCTCAAGGGCACTTGATCCATGGATTGAGGTGTAGGGAGCGGTAAGAGCGGGATTCGAACCTGCAATCCTGTGATCTACAGTCCAACTCTCTATTACAACATGGCTGCCTCGAATAAGCCTAATCAACCTCAGTCTCCATCTCTTCATCTTCTTCTTCATGTATGAGTAGGCTAGTTTGTGTGTGTGTGTGTGTGTGTGTGTGCGTGCGTGCGTGTGTGTGAGGGATGTTATCAATGTTTTTAGTTAAACTGCACATTGGAGACTGGTCAAACCCAATTTCAAACTTCTGTGCTAACCCTGTTACATAGATTTTTGACAATAAAGTACACTTGAACTTGAACTTAAACTTGAACTCTTCTTTTTCTGTCGTAGGTGTGGCGTGGCACCATTGCCCGCATGCGTTACCGGCGAATGCGCGCGGCCGTCATCATCATCCGGGCGTACCGCCGCTACAAGGTGAAGTCCTACATAAAAGAGGTCAACCACCGCTTCAAGAACGTGCGCGGTATGAAAGATCATGGGAAGCACGTCAAGTGGCCCACGCCACCCAAGGTGCTGCGCAAGTTCGAGGAGGCCTGCAAGAGCATCTACAACAGGTGAATTAAAGGAGCAGAGGTTTAAAAATGTAAAAGTAGAAGTAAGTTTATGGTGCCCAATACTAGTTGAAGGAAAAAAATGTCTTTGCAATCACACTGATACCCCAACCACTGATGGTGCAAAGATGTGCTCTTCTTGCAGACTCCCTAACCCAACTGCAACATTTTCTCATTACCGACGTAGATGCACTGGGTGTAATTTATATTCGCATAGAATCTTCAGGTGGAAGGTGTAGGTTTACACTCGATTGAAAAAGGCTGTCATCCAATCAGAATCGAGAACCACACAGCACAGTGTTAGATTGCATTATATACGTAGCTGCTACACCTGTTGTTTCATTGTACCTAATGAGGCAGCTAGAATGTGTTGTTACTGAAAACTTCTAAAAACCTAAAAAGGACACACCAAAAATTTGATTCAACCAGTGCAGAATCATCTGATCGTAATACAGGTACACTGATCAACTGGTTACTCGGTGAAGTTACCTGTGTTGGGAGGATACTGTGTTTCTTTTTTTTTACTTCTACTTTTACGTTTGACATCTCTAAGAGATACTGAAACACCAACATTTGGTGGTCACTGAGGCGTGTTGCTTCACTTTTTTTTCCTCCAAAACTGATGCTCTTTGACTCAAGGAAATAGGTCACTTAGAAATATGGTCAAACTTAAATCCAGTTGTTGCTGTTGTTTAAGTCTTGCCAAGGATTTCCAAAGGCACGCTGCTTGATTAAAACGCCTTTATTATTAAATGAGTTAAAGGACTTACAACTGGAGTTTAGTTTGATCATATTCTAGTCTCTTACTAAAATACTAGTAATAACTGTTTACTATAATCCTATAGGAACTTGAACATATGATATTCTTACAACATGCTTGAAAAGTTGGTAATTCAAGGTTGTTAAATCAATTGGTATTACTTACGAGTTCGTGGAGCAAAAATGAATGACATATTATGTCATGAGCACATTTTCCATTTTTTACCTACATCTGGCTCTGTTTTGAAGCCTTTAGCCTTATACAGGAAAAGTGTGACTTCGACAAGAGACAATGTTTTTGCATTGCCAACATGACTGTTAAGCTGAAGCTTGCTTTCATACAACCACAAGGCCCATTAAGATAATGATTCATTTGCGCTCTTAATCACTGAGCATCATCATCCACTCTGAGGCAGTGTTTGCCCTGGAGCGGCAGGGCACCGAGGGCCTTTGAGCTCTCTAACACAAACAGATGGCTCAGCCTGGCAGCGGTTGGAGATGCTAATGCTAACCACTCCCTCACATAGCCTAGCCTAGCCTTGCCATAGCATATGATGGCTCTTCCAACCTCTGTCTAGTGTTTATCAGTGGCGAATGGTATATCTGGGCTAAATATTTTCAATCAGGTAGCAAGAATACTACATGCTGCCAATGCAATGTGGGATCAATTCCGGACCCCTAAATGGACTTTACTTTGTCACTGAACTCCATTGATTCAGCCATTCAACAGTCTTCCTTATCAATTGTATCAGCATTTTGAAGGTGCAATAGTGAACGACAGTGAGGTTGTTTTTGTGTGTGTTTGTGTGTGTGGTAATGCATGCAGTAGTGTACGTGTGTGGTCAGATGTGTTAGTACGCCGCACCACAGCACCCCCAAGGAGGTGTTTTAAAGCCACCTGTTCATCTAAAGTCGAAAGATACATTACTTTACTTACATTCCTTAGTACTGCACACCACGTAATGCCATCGCACAGTGAATATATGGAAAGGCTGCATTGCCATTCAGTTGAACCTATTCATTTATTTAGTAAGCAGTACACTGATTCTTGAAAGTTTGGCAAAAACATGTCCCTGCAGTAAAATATTAATTCTGTTGAAAATCAACTACATTTTCACAAACAAAATGATCCCAGGTAATGGCCAAGGGGTCTGTCACACGAATACACAGTTGTTTGAAATATTTAAGTGTAATTTTATTACTTTTCATGGCTATAAACCTGTCCACACCCTGTAAAAACGCCTGTCCCAAGGACTGGCATCATCATTTCAATTGACTTAAAATACAAAAATCACTAACAGAATTGAACAATATCACCATGATGTGGAAGACCATATTAAAGTGGTTCTACAGATGTGCACATAGTGGATGTAAAACAATATTTACTATTATTTACTGATTGCTCAAAATGTGTCCAGCATATTGGTCACCACCGTCAGATTTTTTCTAAAAGACAATAAAATCAGTTATGCACAAGGTAATTTTCATTACTGAGGACCCCTTTTCAAACCTTTAGCTCTACTGCCTACTTCACCATCACTGAAGCTCCTGTAAGTTTATTATTTTGTCCTCAATTTGTTAATTTGTTTGGACACTGGTACTGTCCCAACCATAAACTGTCAACACCGTCGGGGTTTTTAATAGTATTGTATTACATTAATGTTAATAAATATATTTTTTTTTCAGAAAAGGTATGAAGCACCCAAGAAACAGAGCGAAAATGAAATGGCTAATGTGAACAAACAATGCATAATATTTAAAAGAGTGTTTTTTTGTCTCACACCGTCAGATGTCACCACCGTCAGATTTTGTTCTGCTCATAATGTTGTTCCATATTTTACTAAATTGTGCTGGTTAATGAAACATTACTAGGCATGTTAGTAATATTTGTGATCTAAAATGATACTCTAGCCACCACTGAGGTGCATTTGGAGTTTTTTTTGTCAGAAAACCTGACGGTGGTGACATCTGATGGAGTTCACCAAAAAACACATGTTTTACGTGTTTTTGACATGTTTTAAGAATATGCATGCAATAAGTATCTACAGTTATGTTGAATTGTTAAAGTAATTCACTTTAATACAGTAAACATGTGTTTTTACTTCTAATTCTGTCTGCCGCTGTTGACAAAACAAGAAAGAGCCCATTTTATGAAAAATGTTAGACATGGGGAGCTTGGCCAATGCATTCACTGCACAGCCAAGACCTACATCTATGATAATACACCTCTATATTTTCGATTTGAACAACTTAAAAGCTGTTTTTACCACATTTTCAACAACCAGTGGCTTACTTCCTAGATAATCTAACTAATGAAGTAAAAACACATGCTCATACTGTGCACACACAAAAATAAAGTGTGCAAAGATGCCATTGACTTGAGAGGGCTATTTATTTTGCTAAATGCAGGTACTAATTAGGCCACTTTCACCACTCTCAGATTACTGTCACCACCGTCAGTTCTTAAGTCACCACAAGAAGGAGTTTTGGACATTTTAAAGGAATGTGCTTACAACATTTTCCTTAGGAGTTGTTGAAATATCAAAGTAATAGCCAATTTAAGCCTACACGAATATTTGTGAAATTACAAAAAATTGTTTGTTGTATTTAGGCGTTAAGTAAGCATCGTATGACGGTACATATTTTAAAATTAGAACACATGAAACAGTATTAAAATAGAACAAAAGTGAATTTTCAACATTTAAAGGCATATGTGTGAACCAAAAAATACACATAATCACTTAAAAACTCCAGATACATATGCAACCAAATCAATACAATTTTAATAACTTTTAATTGTGTCTGACGGTGTTGACAAAAAACAAGGTATGATCGGAGAAAAGCCTGATTTCTGAAAAAAATACATAATGGGGAGATTGGCCTTGTGCATTTCTGAAAAGCAAAGACCTTAGTCTACGAGGATATACCATATAATTTTGTAATTCACTTTGTTTTTTTCTGTCAACATTACAACCTGTTTTAGCCACTTTCTCAAGAATCAGGGAGTAGTTACTAGTTAGCATGCTGAACAATGATTCACAGCTACCTTTTGGCCGTTGTCAACTTCTTACCTGTTGGCTTTATACGTACCTTTCATACCAACTCCATGTTGTGCTCTCCCTGGCCTGAGGTCCACCATGTCAGCTTTGACTGCAGGTATTGATATTTTGATCAAAGCTCTGTTTGATATACAGTATCCTCTTCAAAGAGTTGTTTTTGAACCGCTGAGAGTTTTGTGGTGTGCTGTTGCATCGAGGAAGGAAGGAAGGGGGAGCAACCCTCAGATGAAAGCTGAAAAGTCAAAACTGTCCGACCTTTGTTCAAAGAAGACACATACAGTAAACCTTTGACACACGTTCGATCTGTGTGATGAGCACTGTTTGTTCATGCCACTTGAGAATTCCAACACACATACTGGATGTCAGGTGTGTAGTCTTTGTTAACAGTACAATAAAACAGTCTACAGTACACTGTAACAAATAGCTGTTTATTTACGGAAATTCTGCAACAGCATTCTACTGCTTTTCGAAAAAACAGACAACTACTGTGAAAATATTACTTTGAGTCACATATTGAGCAAAAACAGTAAGTACTGCACAATAGCAGTATTCGCCGTTGTGGAAAAAACTAGAGATGCACCGGATCCTGATTTTTAGGATCCTGCCGGATACCAGATCCACTGAATAAGATCCTGCCGGATCCGGAACCGGATACCGGATCCTACAAAAGGTTTGAAACATATAGTCTACTCGCACACGTGGGCCCTTTTTATTACGTTGGCGCAAACTATTGTTTAGACTCATTGGCTTATTGCCACACTGCCTTCAATAGCCGCTTCCAAAGGGATTTCACTCCATGCAGTGATTGGGGTTGTGAAAGACTGAAAAGCCTAGGCTAGACATGCACCAGACCCTGATTTTTAGGTAACATGCCGGATACCGGATCCACTGCTTAAGATCCTGCCGGACCCGGACCCTGTGAAAAACTCTATTATCCTGACGGATCCGGATCCGGACCCGGATCCGGAACCGGAACCGGAACCGGATCCGGTGCATCTCTAGAAAATAACAAGTTATTTTAGGCAGCACCATTGAAACCCATTCATCCTCCACTTGTCCGTGATCACCATCAAACTTCAATACCACCTGAAGAACTGAAGTCATTCTGACTGGTTAAAGATTATCTGATACTATCAAGCATGATGAAACAATTCCTAAGGAAACTGCAATACTTAAAAAGTGCTTGATGCAGCAAAGTGTGAGTAGCACATGCATTTTGATAGTGATGAAAGTGTGAATGGCTGAAACATTTGAAGAACTTGTAACACAAGCAGCCCCATCTAAACCAATCTGCTAATCAGTGCCTGGCCTCACCTGAGTAGGGCTGTTATGCCATTATTCAATTAACGGGCGTCACCTGCCAAGGGCCTGATGACTCTGGTCACATGGTACTCTTTCACCTGTATATAAATCTGGACTATCAACACTTCAGTTGCTGGCCTGCCTGCTGGCTGGCCTGCATGGCACAGCATAGCACTTGTTTGCCTACAAGCTTGCCTACAAGCTTGCTTACATGCTTGCACACTTTCCTCTTTGTGAAAGCTTGCAGTATGTGGCATCATTTGTGGCATTGTGGCATATAATGTGCCTGCTGCAAATTAGGCATTGCTTTGAGAGCTAGCTTGTAGTGCTGCTTGTTTGCTGTGCTACTTGGTGCAAAATATTTTTTTAAAGACTGACCAATGCTATATTCATCATTGGCTCATCAAGAGATACAGTAAAAAGCCCACCTTGCACACTATCATTGTAACATAGCACTGCGTACTCTGACATTTTGTTCATGCCCACACTTTCAAAGGACCACCGCAAACCATTTTCTCAATACAGCATTGCGGCATAGTATCATGCTCAAGGCACTCCAGTCATGGTGAACGATGGGAGGGTGGGGTGGTAACATGGCCAGGGTACCACAGTTATGGAGAATGATGGGTGGGGTGGGAAGTTGCCATGGCCATATTCATGAATACAACTATGACCCAGTATTTGCCTGTCATCACACAGTACAATTCAACTTTTTAACTGAAATGTACTGTTATTTTTCTGTAGAGTACTGTTATTTAACAGTTCAATTGCTGCTGAAAAAATGTTATATACTGTGATACATTAAACAGCAATGAGCTGTATTTGATTTTTGGTGTGAAATAACAGTAGAATTACAGGTAAATATAATTGCCAGTAACTGCCGTTATTTTGCAGGGAAATTTTCTTACAGTGTAGGTTACCATCATCCCCTCACAATCAAGACATCACCATTCAGCACACATCACAGAGCCTCTGAGATTCTGAGAAAAAAACACATTGCTCTACATTTCCTTCTAATCTGTACTCATGCCTTCTGATATACCTTGATGCACTACAATATACACCATGCAATACATATTAATGTTCCAATGCAAATGAGGCTGTACACAGTGAATAAGAAGTTACAGGTATCAACAAAACCCTTCAGGGTTTTTCAAGAGAGCAATCACAGTCAACCGGTTCGTGAGTCAAACACAAACTGGCAGGCTGCATACTGCTGTATGTTATGTTATGTTATATATGTTATGTTATATTATGAAATATGTAGGGGTAACCATAAAAATGTAATTGAAGAGTTCAGATGCAAAACCCCCTAACTCCATTTCTGAAGACCTGCACTTCTATACTTTTAGAGAACCCCGTTGTTGGTTTGGTTTACATTCATGTACTTGATAATACATATAAATAGTTATATTACATAAAAAAATGAAAAAAAATATGCAATTTTGAAAGCTTTGTATTAAATACAAATGAATTAAGATTAATTTCTGAAAAGGCACTTAGGGGGTTTTGCATCTGAACTCTTCAATTGTATATAGATGGATTTTTTATATATAAACATGGTGTTGTGAGGAGGGGCAAGACTGGCAGCCAACCATGTGAGCTAATTTTTGACTGACAGTGGTTTCCAACAATCAGTGGTTGAGTTGTTTGCACCTAGTTTAGCGCAGTCAGGAGAAAACAAAAATATAGAACCCATGTATACTTACACTTAAGTTAACGCTTCACCCTACATCCCTTCCCTCTCCACCCCTCTCCTCCCCACCCTGTCCACCCAATTTCTCCACTCGATCCCACCCCTTTTCGCTCCACCCCACCCCTCTCCCATCTCCAGGTGGTGGGCCTGGACCATCATCAAGGGCTTCAACCCTGAGGAGATGCTGCAGGTGCGGGCCAAGGTGGCCACGCTGGAGTGCCTCAAGGGCCAGAGAACCGACCTGGGCCTCCAGAGAGTCTGGGAGGGTAACTACCTGGTGAGTTAGCTTAGCACTGGTCCAAGAACGCAGAGAATGTACGCACATCAGTGGCATGTAGGGGCTGGATATAACTTAAAGGGACACTGTGTGAGATTTTTAGTTGTTTATTTCCAGAATTCATGCTGCCTATTCACTAATGTTACCGTTTTCATGAATACTTACCACCAACATCAAATTCTAAGTATTTACTTTGACTGGAAAAATTGCCCTTTTCATATTTGAAAAGGGGGATCTTCTCCATGGTCCGCCATTTTGAATTTCCAAAAATAGCCATTTTTAGCTGCAAAAATGACTGTACTTGGACCATTTCCTGCACAGTGTCCCTTTAAAGGAAATGATAAATGTTCACAACATTGTTCCATAAGTGTTCTGAAATATTATGCCATTAAAATCTGCGAGCATATAAAAGTGTTGTGGACATGAGTGATTTCCTTTGAGTCAACACGGGTCATAGGTGTACACTAGGGTGTGCATCAAACGCCCCTTGAAAAAAAACCACCCTTTCACTGCTACTCATAATATAATGTAATTTCGAGCCTTTTCTGCCATCCTTCAGAATAGATAACATTTTATAAGGAAGTTGGTTTAGTGCAGGGATGTCAAACTCAAATTCACATAGGGACAGAACTTAAATTTGTCTTGGGCTTAACACCATATACTTTATATTCTTTTAAAAATGAGCTAAAATTGTATGTAATGTATGTTTGTAATATGCACTACATTTCCCAAACACTCATATACAGTATAGTAGCTTAAACGTGCCTAAATATTTTCTGTTGTGTGAGTGGGAGATGTTAACTTCTCTGTCCACTTATTCCTATTGTATGACACACCAAATTGCATGTTCAAGTCGTGTTACTAGATATTTTTAGGGGCTTGTTATGCCTCCATTGAGATGCTGGCAGGAAGTGAGGGGGAGAGAGAGATGGGAGGATTGGGAAATGACCCCGTCCTGACTCGAACCGGGGTCCCTATGGGTATGAAAGCCCAAATGTGGTGGGCTTAGCGCGTTGCGCCACAGCACCCCCCATATTACTATATATTAATGGTGCATGTGGTTAAACTGTAATACACATTTGAAGTTATTTCGCGTGCTAAATGAAATGACCCCGCCACGGGCCAGGGTTTGACATCCCTGTTTTAGTACAAATGTACTGCAGATACTGCAAAAGAAGAGTGGGATTTAGTAATGGGGTGTGTGTCAAAGCGAAAAGCTATGGGATATGACATGGTGAACTACCTGGTATTTTGGCACAGGCGTCAACGCACAGGTGTATGCAAATACTATAGTGTGCATTCCGCTGGATATAAAGTATGTGTAGTCATAAATGAATGAGCTATGTCCACCTGGTCAATTAGTAGTCTCATTCCGCAGGTGATTTCACATATTCACTACATATTTGTGTGGTTATACATGTTGAAGTCTCTACAGCCTTTATTCCTGTTTTTTGTGAGCATTACACTGATGTCATATTGGTCATGTCTGTAGAAGCGGGATAGTCCTGAGACTGCCTCGTCCTTCACCCTGGTGTCCAGCGACCTTCAGCGCAAGGACAAGTTCATGAGGGTCCTCTTCTCCTCCAACGTCCGCAAGGTAATGGACATCATCAGCCAATCAGAGAAGAGAATTTCATTGTCATAGTTTCATTGACGCATGATGTGCCCCTTCACTTTAGACCAACCACTTCACCAAGGCTGAGGACCAAACTGAGCAGATTACAGAGCCACCTGTACAAAATCGGCAACAGCAAAACACTATTTAAAAGATGTATTATAATATAATAGGGGCAGCCGTGACCTAGAGGTTAGAGAATTGGCCTTTCAATCTAGGGGTTGCATGTTGGAATCCCTCCTGACCTCTCCCTGCATCTCCATCCATGGCTGAAGTGCCCTTGAGCAAGACACCTAACCCCACATTGCTCCAGGGACTGTAACCAATACCCTGACAAATAATACCTGAATTTCCCCCTGGGGATCAATGAAGTTACTCTACTCTCTAATAACTGTGAGTCACTTTGAATAAATGAAAGCGCCAGCTAAGTTCAATGTAATGTAATGTAATATATCATATATCAGTTAGCAAGAATTTGTTACAGCATAATGTCATTGTAATTATCTGTGGTATAAATGAACAAGTTGTTCTGGCATACGTAGTGACATAGGTAGCATGCATGTAATAGTCCTGTATCCATGTAATAATAATCAAACTATAGTTGAGCTCCTCCAGTGTTGGATAACTTGTGATGCTCCACGTGGAGTTTTGCGCTTGTGAAATAGCCATTAATGACGCATGGTTTGCCTCCTTCAGATCAACCACTTCAACAAGGCTGAGGACCGAACAGTGCTGATAACAGACCGCCACCTGTACAAGATGGACCCCGTGAAGCAGTACAAGCCCATGAAGAGCATCCCCCTCTACAACGTAAGTGTCTTACACAAGCAATCACAAAGAAAAAGAAGTCAGTGCACTTACTGTATACCAGTGATTCCCAATCAGGGGTACGTGTACCACTAGGGGTACATAAGCGCTTTGTTCAGGATATGTGGAAAAATGTAATAATAACATGTACGGAGAATAGTCACACTGGGATAGTGGAAGAGATATAGAGCAGGGATGTCAAACTCAAACTGACCAAGGGCCAAAATCAAAATCTGGAACAAAGTCATGGGCCAATCTCAATATTTATTTTTAAAAACAGACTAAAATTGAGCATACACTAGTACTCATATTTACATTTCACAGACACATTCCCATCATAGTTCAAATGTGCCTGCATATATTCTGTTGCATATGAGTGTGAGCTGTTTCACTGGCCTGGGCCCACTCATATTCATGTGACACCAAATGCCATGTTCAACTGTAATACATTTGAAACAATGTTGTGGGCCAAATAAATTGACTCCACGGGCCAGATTTGCTCCCATGGCCTGAGTTTGACATCCCTGATATAGAGCATGGGTGAGGGAGTATTCCTGGTATAATTAAAAGGGGTATGCAAGACAAAAAAATGTTGGGAAATACTGACTTATACCATCAGTCTTGTTGACTAACATGACCTCCATGCTGGTCAAAATAGTGTTTGTAAGACTAAACTTACAACTTAAGCCAGGCTCAAACTACACGACTAGCGATTGTGTGTCCGATTTTGGCGTCGGGGTGCACCGCACACTAGAAGAGAATCGCAACTGTCAATCTTGTCGCTGCTCGCAGCCACCGAGAGACAATGCCCGACGTTCTATTTCCAGTCGCAAATATCAAACACTGTTTGATTTCTACGACTTGCGATCGGCGACTATTTGAGCTGCCAAAGTTCTATCTTAGAACGTCGGCCACGACGACGAGGAAAATCTTTCCCGACACATCGCTTGCGATGGTCCCTGGGTGTAACGTTCCAGCGATTGTCGTAAGGGGGGTTTTCAGCCGAGAATCGGCGCGATAGTCGTGTAGTTTGAGCCAGGCTTTACGCCATTGAAACTGACTCAACCTGAAGTACACACGCTGGATGAAGGAGAATTTTCATAGATATGACCTCTGTAGTGTGCATCATCACCAGAGTTGTATAAAGTAGAAGCAGACGTACTCTCACAGATGTAATTACAACATATTGTATGCTATTACATCGTTTCAACTTTGTTATGTCATACCACTAATGTTATGAGTACTTTTGCTTCTCCTCAATACTGTACATCTCTGATAATCACAGACGTAATATCCTTCAAAGGAATGAGTTGAGAGATTGAAAGAATTATAATCTTAGCTGTGTGTGTCCCTCACGCGGTACATAATGGCTCATATCCAGACCTTTTCTCGTTATGTTTAATGAGTGGATCCATGTTCTTTTCTCTGCTCATGAACCACACTGTTAGCGGGAATGAAAATGCGTTCTCACCTCATGTTCCTTTTCACCGACAGCCAGGGCTGGTTGTCCTACAGTAGGTGAGAAAAGGGGCTATTGAAAAAAGGTCTTACCTTCAAGGCATTGATTTGATTTTGAAAAGCAAAAAAATAAAAAATAAAATAAAAAAAGAATTAGGTCAGACGTTTCAGGCTACTTTGCGAGGAGAACATCAAATACTGTACATTACCGTAAGCACATTACTTTCATTGGAAATAAGACTTCAATGCAATACAGTACCTGATGTCTTTTTCTATTACAAAACAGAAAATGGCTGACAATGTTACAAGAGCTCAGTTTACGAAACTCCTCTCCAAACCTTGACCACGTGTGTCAAATTCATCTCCACTTCTACTGCTGAAGGCAGCACCTCCAACTGACAGTGGGATTACATTTCGATAGCTTGGCTTTACCTTAATCCCCCATCTATAGTGGTAGTTATGTTGCAGAGCCCCCTATGATAGGTGAAAATCCGCAACATACAGTACCGAGACCCCGTAGAAGAGATTTAATCGCATGAACCGTAAAACAACCTTCCCATGTGTTTTTAGTCCATTTAGTAGGCCCTTATACCAATTACTATATCTCAGTTAGTATATACCGTATGTATTCTATTCTATTGATGTTGTGGTTGAAGAAGGGAACGTATT
>NC_085873.1:7039576-7042076 GCF_034702125.1 Engraulis encrasicolus
TGATATTCTTGGTGAAGAATGTATGTGACGTAAGCAGAGATGCATGTGGCCTCTTGAGAGTAAGTTCTATTTACTGTCAATGCATGTGGCCAGTCTGACCTCACTCTTGTTGCGAGCTTCCTGGAATAGGTGTGCTATGGGCAGCCCAATGATCATAGATCATATCAGTCTTGTATGGTAATGGCGCATTCCAAATATTGCACAGGTGAACTTTAAAATGTCATGACATGCATACATTAAGTTGATCTGTGTCTCATCTGTGAAGAAGGTGCAGGATTTAGTTGAAATTTCCTTAGAAATAGGGTGGTACTGGGGTGACTGGTCATGGCACATTCGAATAAATGTATAAAATGTATATATTAAAAACACAGTAAAAAAAATTGATCACACGCACACACAAAATCATAAGGTAGCGTAATGCAATTGCATTGGTGGCGGCAGTGACGGTTGGGTGCGAACTCTTTGTCTGTCAGGATATGACCTTGAGGCACTGTCCCCTGCACTTCCCCCTCCTTCTCCACCTTCACCTCTCCCTGCTCCTCTTCCACCTCCCTGTCCCCTGCACCTCCGCCCTCGCCTCCTCCTTGTCCACCTCTCACCTCTCCTCCTCCACCTCCCTGTCCCCTACTGCTCCCTCCTCTCCTCCGCCACCTCCCTCCTTTCCTCACCCCCCGCCTCCTACTCTCCCCGTCCCCTCCCTCCCGCCTCTTCCTCGGTGCATCCGTCTCCAAGGAGGAGGGGGGGACAGCCGCTTTCCCTCCCCGTCACGCACACTTACACTCTCACCACAGCAGCCGTCGCCAGGGGTGACAGCGGCGGCGAAGCTATTTGTTCTGACTGGCTGGGCTGTCTCTCTGTGTGTGTGTGTGTGTGTGTGTGTGTGTGTGTGTGTGTGTGTGTGTGTGTGTGTGTGTGTGTGTGTGTGTGTGTGTGTGTGTGTGTGTGTGTGTGTGTGTGTGTGTGTGTGTGTGTGCCCACGCATGTGTCTGTGTGTGCACGTGTGTCTGTGTGTGCGCGTGTGTCTGTGTGCGCGCGTGTGTCTGTGTGTGTGTCTGTGTGTGTGTGTGCGCGTGCGTGCGTGCGTGCGTGCGTGCGTGTGTGCGTGCGTGCGTGCGTGCGTGCGTGCGTGTGTGCCAGTGCTTGTGTGTGTGTATGTTTGCCCTGAGTGTATGGGGGTGTGCGTTGTAGTGTTCTGTATATTGAAACATATCCAAGAGACAATACGTCCAATATTTGCATTTCAAGGTTATCTGTGTTTCTTTCGACATTGTCTATTAGCATTGAGATACAGTTCCATTTATGCGATTGTGCTTGTGTACGTGTGTATGTATGCATGTATGCACGTTTTCATGCTTGTGTGCACTGTACATCTGTGTGTGCATTTGACTGTGTGTAGTTAGTGTAATGAACAATGAAAATAAAGTCTGCACACCAAGGCTCCCGTTTTCTCTTATTTTAATGTGACAGCCTTGGTGGGCTGGCTTTATTTTAAATTTTCATGTGACTTTGCCAGTCCTGCACCGAAATCTTTTTTTGAGACGGATGTGCATGTTTTTTTTTCTTTGTAAGTGCAGTTAGTGTAATCCCATAGTGAGGTACAGTCTGTCTGCCCTCTGCCTGTCCTAACACTGCACCCCCACATCTTAGCTCTGAGATCTGCAGGGCCACTGACGGCTTTGGCCGGGCCCTGGACAAAGTAATTTGACAGCCCACCCCCTCAGTCTCCCGCCCATTTAGGCTGCTTAGGCTGGCCGTCTGCTGGTTAAAATAAACTGTCAAAAGCAGGCATTGGTCGGTTTTTCTGTAGATCTATAACCATAGGAATCAATACAATTTGGTTCAAATTGATCAGAAATGGAAATGTTCAGGCACATCTGGCAACCCTGCTGAGCTGCTGCTGTGACAGCCACACTCACTGTAAGTGCTGGAACCCCCCTGGGACCTCACAAAGGGACGCCTGGAGAGAGCGAGCGAGAGACTGTGTAACTACTGTAGTCACTCACGCATATGTATTGAAATAGGGAAATCATGGAAGTGATTGGTCACTTCTGTAATCATCCCTGTTTGATGCGCAATACCATGCTGCTGATCATAGCTATGCTAACCAAGTAGCACTGCTCACCAGACGGTGGGCACGCACAAGCACCAGAGAGGTACTCATCAACTTGATTTAGATAGAGAACATATCTATGCATGGAAACACGGTAGACTGTTCCTTTAAGATACAGTATCAATTCGTGAGTGTGCATGTGCATTTGCGCGTGTGTGCGCGCACGTGTGTGCGTGTGCGTGTGCGTGTGCATGTGCGTGTGTGTGTGTGTGAGAGAGAGAGAGAGAGAGAGAATGAATATGTGTGTGCGCGTGTGTGTAAGTGTGTGTGTGTTTGGTTGAGTGTGTGTGTGTGTAGTGTGTAATCCCATAGTGAGGTACAGTCTGTCTGCCCTCTGCCTGTCCTAACACTGCACCCCCACATCTTAGCCCTTATCTACAGGGCCACTGA
>NC_085873.1:7044576-7052076 GCF_034702125.1 Engraulis encrasicolus
TGGATGGATGGATGGATGGAAATCTTTATATATTCTTTGATTTGTCGGAAATGCACTCGAGAGCAGTGCTCTTTTGCAATGCGGGCAAGGCACAGTTCAGAACCTTACTTACAGTTCAGAACCAGTTCAAAACCTTACTTAACCACATTTTCGAGGCTTTAATGCAAAACACATCAGAAGAGTGAAATGTATTATGTATATGATAAATATATAGATATAACAAAATAAAATGTCACACATATTACAGTAAATATGGTATAATGTATACGTTATCCCCCTCATCCACCCCTCCAGTCCTGACTCCCCCTGGTTGCCATGCCAATGTTTCCCCTAGAGATGGTTGGTTGCTATGGTGACCACGATGGTGGCAGATCAGCTGATGTCTGCTGTCTCCGTTGTTGTTTTGTTTCGGGCATGTGCAGAAGCGATCCACCCCATACTGTATAGGTTTCCCTCCTCTGGTGATGCCTGTGTTTTGTTTTCATTTTCGTTTTCTTTTTCTTTTTCCGCCGTTTCTTTTTCAGATGGTCCCTCTTTTCCTCTGTTCTCGTTTTCTCACTTCATTACGCAGCTGTATCAATCTGCCTTAAATGCCTACGCCCCTGCATCAATCTGCCCCTCGCCCTCTCTCTCTCTCTCTCTCCCTCTCTCTCTCTCTCTCTCTCTCTCTCTCTCTCTCTCTCATAGTCCACTGGTCTATGCATTAATTGGTATTTCTGTCTTTTGTGTCTTAATTTGACTCCTGTCTCATTAGTCAAAGGTGTTCCGAAGGCATTGTGTGCGTGTGTGCGTGTGCGTGCGCGCGTGTGTGTGTGTGTGTGTGCATGCGACTGCATGCCTCTCTCTCTCTTTCTCTCTCTCTCTCTCTCTCTCTCTCTCTCTCTCTCTCTCTCTCTCTCTCTCCCTTTCTCTCGCTCTCTCTCTTTCTCTCTCTCCTCCGCTGAAAAGAGGCTTTGGATGAGCCGCATGGTAAAGGGTATTATTTAAGCGGTAAATGGCAAAGGGAGCTGGCCTGCGCTCCAGTCTTCAGACGGCAGGCAGCAGCAGATTTAAATGTGGCTCCTTATATAATAATGGCTTAATGCTGTCCTAGTGAAAGCGCGGCTGTATGAGGGAAGCCTGGGTATGATGATATGCGAGGAGAGAAGAGGGAGGGGAGAGGAGGGGGATTTTATTTTTCAGGAGCTTTGCTTTAATTACTGCCATCTTCTCTCCTCCGCTCAGACACGCCGACGAGCGAGGGTCTGTCTCATCCTTTGTTCTCTCCTGCTCATCTTCTTCTGCAGAACCTCCTCTCACTCTCGCTCTCCATCTCTCTCTCTCTCTCTCTCTCTCTCTCTCTCTCTCTCTCTCTCTCTCTCTCTCTCTCTCTCTCGATCTCTCTCTCTCTCTCTGGGGCTGTCTTTCTCCTCTTTTCTCCTCCCCCTCCTTCTCAATTTTATCTGCTGTTTTTTGACTAGACTTGTTTTCTTGTGCACTCTTATATTTATCTCTCCTCCACCACTTTCTGTCCATGATCCTTTTCTTGATCTCCATCATCCCCCTCTCTTTCTGTCTTGGTCCATCTAATACAGTATCTCTCTCCTCCTTTATATGTTTACTCTGTCTCTCCTTCAGCATCTTTCCATGCCTCTGTCTGCTTGGCTTCCCTCTTCCCTCTCTCTCCTCAACTCTCTCTCTCTCCCTCACATTCCTTTTTTATTTACACTATGCAACATTTCTGCATCTTCCCCTTGTGTTTTTACACATTACTTTACTACTATCCTTCTCTCTTCTTTTCTCCTTCCCCCACTCCCTCGTGTGTTCCTATTTTATTTACACTGTACAACCTTTCGGCATCTTCCCCTTGTGTTTTTACATGCTCTACTATCCCTCTCTCTCACACACTTTCTGTGTTTCCTCCTGCCACTCTCTCCCCAACTCATCCACCCATCTCCCTTCTCTCCCTCCTACACTCCTCTGTTCATCTCCCCAGGGTGCTTTGGGTGCACCAGGGGAATCAGAGACAGTTACATAACCGACACCGCCCGCACCAACCTCCTTCCCTCACTGTACAATAGAGCAACTAAGTGTGTGTGTGCGTGCGTGCGTGCGTGTGTGAGAGGGAAAGTGTGTGTGTGTGTGTGTGTGTGTGTGTGTGTGTGTGTGTGTGTGTGTGTGTGTGTGTGTGTGTGTGTGTGTGTGTGTGTGTGTGTGTGTGTGTGTGTGTGTGTGTGTGTGTGTGTGTGTGTGTGTGTGTGTGTGTGTGTGTGTGTGTGTGTGTGTGTCAGTATTAGGTCGTCCGTTCCCCATCACCATAGCAATGATGACAGGCAGCCTGGGACCAGAGCTGTCCGGTCCTCTTCAGTGCCCCTCTCTCCTCTCTCTCTCTCTCTCTCTCTCTCTCTCTCTCTCTCTCTCTCTCTCTCTCTCTCTCTCTCTCTCTCTCTCTCTCTCTGCATCAACACTTTCAACAGCACTGCTTTTCTCACCCCACTTTCCATCCTACTATCCCCTCCTGGGCATGGCCTTGGCATGTCACTGCTGACCTTTCAAAGGTTTTTTTTTTCTCCACGGATGTTCATACAATGATGACCAACTTTATAGAGGTGGCATCCAAAAATAATCCAATCAACACCATGACTCAGACCCAAAAATAAAAAAATATTTTTTCAAAGACTGTAAGATACCAGGGCACTCACCTTCTGTAAACTTAAAATGCCATCATTTTATGGGCAAAGCATGATTAAAACGCTCATAAATAGCGTGCATACTGCACCCACTGAGCAGTGAACAGTCTGCACATGTTCTATTTATTTCATGTACGTATCATACCGTATGTATTGTTTTATGCATGAGTGATGTGGATGTATGGCGTAGTGACTTTGAAGGCCAAGACAAATGTCTTCCCTGAGGACAATAAGTATTAAGGCAATACTGTGTACTGCACTCTTCTATCTCTGCTCTGCTACCTGCATGGATATTTATTTCAGACAAATAAAAGGACAATCTACCGCATGCATGGAGAGTAGAGAAGGAGAGAAATATACCCTACCGTAGCACAAATGGTAGGGCACTCGTTTGCTATGTGGCCGACCCGGGTTCGATTCCCGGCCTGGGTCCTTTGGCGACCCTTCCCCATCTCTCTCTCCCCACTCACTTCCTGTCATAACCTTCACTATCCTGTCAAATAAAGGAAAAAAAAGCCCCAAAAATATTAAGAGAAGGAGAGAAATCCCTCCGCAGTCTGCAGCTCTATTACTCAGCCGCATTGTAAAAGCAAGTTGTTAAGCATGATGCACTTACATGGAAATTAAGAACCACCCAATCCATGATTTTTTTGTGGGAAGACTTTTTCATTTCCCCTTCCATGCCTCACATCAAATACAGCGCATAACAACAACAAACAATACCGCAAGTCCCCGGCAACAACCAATTAAATGCTTCCGTCGCCTGAAGGCCTGTGGGGCAGACATGATTGTTGGGAAACACTTTGGTGTCACAGACGGGGTACAGCCATGGAAGCTGACAGGGGTGGCACAAATGGGTTAGTTGTCCTCGGCCCAGGGAGCGGGGGGTATAGGGTTCTCATTTAATTGTATTTATATTGGGCCCTTCCGTATGACTTTGTCCTGGGTCCAGCCAAAGCTGCCAGCAGCCCTGGGCACGACGCTAAAACTAAATTTAGGAGCTGATAAGATAAATGCCGCCGTTGACTCTGGCTGAGGCGGCTTTTTCATTTCTTAATCAAATTGAAATAGTGATTTCTTTCACTCTTTCACTCTGCTTTTCTCTTCTCCATCCATCCTTCCATTCCTCCTTTTTCTCTTGTGCGAAATCGTAATGCGGTGTTCGACTAGGCAGCTCCCCGACTCCCATCGCCTCAAGGCTGCTCTTCGACTGCCTGGGCTGTTTGTGTTCAATGAGCCACATGTATATGGAGAGAGAGAGAGAGAGAGAGAGAGAGAGAGAGAGAGAGAGAGAGAGAGAGAGAGAGAGAGAGAGAGAGAGAGAGAGAGAGAGAGAGAAGCTCGAATGTGAAAAGGATCATTAACTGGCCTCCTTGTCGGGTCTTGCACCCTGAGCCTTGTTTACCTGTATGCTCCGTGAAGCTCCAACGGCCTTTTATTCCACTCCACCCATCTGTATCTAAAATGGCACTTGACACCCCGCTGAGTGGCCAAGGTCATGGATTTCCTATATCGCATAACACTCGATTTAGCCTGGACGCAGTATGCACTCAGTGCACCCCGATGACTCAGAGGTGCGATGCTGATTTGTTTCCCCCAGACCCCATCTCACCGATAACTTAGCCCACAGGGTTCCTACCCCCTTCTTTTGAGAAAAAAATGTGATTCACTTTTCGTCTGTTTCGACCACAGGGCCCCCCATATTTGTCCTTGAATGGTTCTTGAAAAGTTTGTATGAAAAAAACAGGGTCGCATTTAAAGGGGAAGGAACAAAAAAATACAAATCGGATGACTAAATACCAAATGGAATTTGGAGGCATCATTCTTTGTAAACATCTGCTGTCCAAATATTCAAGCTATGCTAAGTCTAATTGCAAATTTCATTTCATTGCAAAATCATCAACCTGCAAAATTGTGATAGGTTGAATTTGCATAGGCCGTAATACACTAAGTACATTATGTTTGCCTTTGTACTGCCCTGCCCAATGCTATGACCAATCAAAGAGCCACTTTTCGCAGTAGTCATTCTGCTTGTAGTCATTCTGTTCTGCCAAAGCCTGCAGCTGAGACATGTTGTTGTGAGCCTACAAAGACCATAGACCAACTCGACGGCAAAAATATTTTTGTCATTAGACATGTTTGGGTAGTTTACTAACCTAGAACGCTTAACTTCAAAAAAATAACTGAAGAAATGTATTACCATATCATTACACTACTATGACACTGCGCTAGTAGTCTTAAGTAACACACCACAACCAATGTGTGGCCTCAAGGCCACACATTGTTGTGCTTCTTCTATCACGATGTGCCAATGTGTAGCAAAATGCGTCCTCTCACATTTTGATACTTGACGTGTTCCATGGATTGTCTTTGCAAGCAATGCTTGCATCACTGTGGAGAACGTGGTAAGGTCTGCAAACAACATGTGTTAGCTCGCATTTCATGCTGTTGACTATGTAAGCCCCCTTAGAACTGCGGGCTTGCTGTTTCGCCAGGGTAGATAAAACGATCAGTCATTAGCAGTTAGCAGAACAAGAAGAAACAGGAGCTGACATAGCACACTGCTCCAGCTCAACACAGGGTGAAGAAAAAAACACCCACTCCTATCTCCAGGGGTTATGATTATGTAGCACACAGCACTGTTGCCAAGCACTTATAAAGTGCGTGTGCGTGTGCGTGTGCGTGTGCGTGTGCGTGTGCGTGTGCGAGTCCTTTGTCTTGCTGGTTTCTTAAAAGGATCAAGAAAGAGCAAAAAGTCCACTGGAGTGCACAACGTTTAATTAGTTTAATTACTTTTCTAAGTCAATTTACTGGGGAAAAATAAAAAAACAAGTATTTTTGGAGCTGAAAATAGTGCTTTACACAGGTGTATTCATATTTTTTTTGGTTCAGTAGCTTTTTTAGATTGTTCACAGACAAAAGCTGTAAATAAAAGGCATGTCCTTACATAACGTCTGTTAAATAGACTAAATAAAAGACCTGTCTTTACATAATGTGTTTGTTGATCTGACTTCAATACCTGTGTCCTTATACGTATTATTATTAACGTCTGCACACTATATAAAGCACTTGTCTTTATGTAATGTGTTAGTTAAAGTAAATTTTGACTAGAGATGTCCCGATCCAGGTTTTTGCACTTCCGATCCGATGCAGATATTTTATTTCACTTCCGATCCGATTCCGATACCGGCCGATTCCGATACCGGCCTATCGGAGTATTTAAGTTGAAAGTTATTTAGCCTACTTACTTTGTAGTCACAGTCATGTTGAAAAGGGTTTTTACTCTTAGTAACAACTAGCCAACTGAATTAGGTGAATTTGAGTAATACACAATGTTTTTCCTTGAGAAACTGACCTGTTTTTTTCAGAGATTAATAAACACAAAACAGGAAAATGGATCGGAATTCTGGATCGGATTTTTCCGTGCATGCCGATCCGATACCGATCCACATTTTTTGCCAATATCGGCAGCCGATCCGATCCATCCGATCCGATACGACAACCCTAATTTTGACTGCCCTTGTTACATTTAGTACATGTATCTAGTATATTTTCACAAAATGGATACGTAAGTCAAGTAAAGGATAAGTCAACCCTCCTGGTTTTGAGCTCAGGTTTTCAGGGTGCCATGCATGCATTTGACTTCTTCACTTTCACCATACCACAAGGTCAAACTACATGAATTTAAAATCGTAGCTGATCTGATGTCGGGTTGTACAACCCACAAAGAATTGCAACTGACAATCTTGTCTCCAATCACAATCGCAGACACAATGCCCAATAAAAACAACCTTGTTTTATTTTTTGTCCTTTGTCATCCTTTTTTCATTTTCATCTTCCATCATTCTAGCAAAAAGGACTTCCAAAATTAGACTATTTGAATGAAGACTGCAGTCCTTTTCTCTAGGTTTAGGTTTGAGTGAGCGTTGGGTCTATTTAATATGTCTGTAAAAATTCTCATGCAACCAGGTGATGTTATCCAAAGAGTTTAATTCGGTATAAGCATCTGGAGTGCAACTGCCAAGACATCCAGTTGTTTGCTGCTTAACTCTTTGGTTTACACAGTAACTGACATTGCTTACTATTTTAATCGATGCAGTAAAAGGACATCTTGAAAATAGTGAATACTATGTTTCAGACGGTTGTTTTTCCTAAATTAATTTCTTCATGTTCTGACTGTCGACATGTACAGTACAAGACCTGATGCATGACATGTTTGTTTTGTACCCTGCCATCTCTTACTCCGAGCTCAAATAGTGATTGTTTTTTCTGCTGTTCTCCTGTCTATTTCTTCTCTTCTCTCTGTATCTCTCTCTCTCTCTCTCTCTCTCTCTCCCTTCCTCCATCCCTCCCTCCATCCCTCCCTCTCCCCTCCCCAGGTGACGGGCGTGAGTGTGTCTCCGGGTAAGGACCAGCTGGTGGTCTTCCACACTAAAGACGGCCGAGACCTGGTGGTGTGTCTGCAGGGCATGACCCCCGCTGGTGAGAGCCGCATCGGGGAGCTGGTGGGCACACTCTTCAGCCACTTCAAGAGGTACACACACACACACACACACACACACACACACACACACACACACACACACACACACACACACACACACACACACACACACACACACACACACACACACACACACACACACACACACACACACACACACACACAGGTAATATTGAAGTGTCCAAGCAGAAACATATGCCACCCTGGTGATAAGACAGACAGCACACATACCTGCACACTTGAAAGAGCACTCGGAGGACGCAGACAGTTCAAAAGGTGTTTCTTCCCTCACCTCATGGCATCCACACGGGTGTAGGCCTAATTCAA
>NC_085873.1:7057076-7059576 GCF_034702125.1 Engraulis encrasicolus
GTGTGTGTGTGTGTGTGTGTGTGTGGGTGGGTGGGTGGTGTGTGTGGGTGTGTGTGGGTGTGGGTGGGTGGGTGTGAGTGTGGGTGTGCATGTACACGCATGCATGTGTGTACAGTGTATGAGTGTGTGTTTAAGTACATGTGTGTGAGTGTGACGTGCATGTGCTGTAGTACGCGTGAAACGGATTGAAATAACTGTTTAGTCATGAATTTCCTCTTTTTCCCCATGGCAACTTAGTCATGTGGAAAGTGCTCGCTCAGGACTTTGACAACGGTGCACTTCTGAGCAGCTTGCTCTAATTCTCAAGACACGTTCTAACCACAGCTGTGCCAAAATACTCTGTAACCGACCTCTCGGGTATCTTACAGTTTTGCTCATACTGTGTACAATTGAATATGGCGTCCATATTGTTTACAGTGTATGGTTTTGCCTATTGATGGAATGATAGATTTAATGAATAGGTGTGTTTTTTAACACCATGGAGTTATAGTGAGCCTGACCTTGACATTTACTGTAATTTGGTGTAGTGTGTAGCATCCAATCCACATCTCTGCTGCAGCAGTGGTGGAGAAATCGAGAGCGATATACTATATTTAGAGTCAAGAAAACAGAATTGTTCTTATGGCTTATGCACGAATCCTCCTTTGAAATGCTTCTCATTTTTTTGGAGGGGATGACAAAAAAATTGCAAACGCTGTCACTTTTTATGGATAGTCTGAATGCATTTGGACGCGTGTACGGTACACACACACGCGCACGCACACACACACACACACACACACACACACACACACACACACACACACACACACACACACACACACACACACACACACACACACACACACACACACACACACACACACACACACACACACACACAATCTCAGTGCTAAATCTGTTGGAGAGGCATAGTCAAATCCACACTTGAATAAGAACATAACAGTGTTATCTACACTGAAGCAGAGCAGAGCGCTGCTCACAAACCAAGCGGATAACCCCTCCAGTTGTGCATCGCTAGCACAAATTGTGTGTATGGGTGTGCATTACTGTGTGTGTGCGTGTGTGCGCGTGGGCGTGCATGCGCGCGCGTGCGTGTATGCGTGCATGCGCGCGTGTGTGTGTGTGTGTGTGTGTGTGTGTGTGTGTGTGTGTGTGTGTGTATGTGTGCATGTGTGATTGCGCACTTGTGTTTGTGTGTTTGTGGGTATTTGTGTTTGTTTGTGTGGGTATGTGTGTTTGTTTGTGTGTGCTTCCATGCGTGTGTTTGTACACTTTTGTCTGTGTGTGTGTGTCTGTGTGCATTTTTATGTGGCACATTCATAGTTTTTGTATTCATGTGCTTCCCCCTCATCCCCGCGTCTTATTTTGACTTAGCATCCCATGTGTTCCTTTTCATCTCTCTACTCGTCTCTACCTCGCTGTCTCTCTTCCTCTCTTCCTCTCTCTCTCTCTCTCTCTCTCTCTCTCTCTCCCTCCCTCTCTCTCTCTTGCTCTCTCGCTCTCTCGCTCTACGTATCTTTTCCCCTTATTCTTCTGTCTTCCATCTTCTTTTCCCCATCTTCTCCTCCTAGAGTACCCCCCCCCTCTCTCTCTCTCTCTCGATCCCTCTCTTTCCCTCTCTTTCCCTCCCTCTCTCTCGCCCTCTCTCCTCCAGCAACAGAGATGCAGCTCTCTCTGACACACACACACACACTCTCTCTCTCTCTCTCTTTCTCTCTCTCTCTCTCTCTCTCTCTCTCTCTCTCTCTCTCTCCCCTCTCTATCCCACCCCCACATCCCCCCCATTGTCCCCCTTTTCCCGGTTCCCTCCAACGCTGGAGATGAAATATTTAAAGCTCCTCCGCTGCTGCTGCTGTTGATTCTGCCAGCCTCTATTTTTAGCCCGGTGCTCTCTGCATTGACATGCACACCACGCAGGCAGCCCTCTCAACCACTCCCCTGCCACCGCTGCTAACACTGCTACTGCTGCTGTTGGAGCTGGGGCTGCTTTTGGAACTGGGGCTGCTGTTGGGGCTGGGGCTGCTGTTGGAGCTGGGGCTGGGGCTGGGGCTGGGGCTGGGCCTGGGCCTGGGGCTGGGGCTGGGGCTGGAGCTGGGGCTGCTTTTGGAGCTGGGGCTGCTGCTGGGGCTGGGGCTGGGGCTGGAGCTGGGGCTGGGGCTGGGACTGGGGCTGGGGCTGGGGCTGGGGCTGGGGCTGGGGCTGGGACTGGGACTGGGACTGGGACTGGGAGGTTGGAGATGGGCTTGTTGGAGGTTAGAACAGGGTTGGGGATGTGGATAGGGTGGCCAAGGGTATAGTGGGCTAGGGATGGGGATAGGTATTGGGATTGGGCTAGGAGTTATGGCTATAGATGGGTATTGGGATTGGGACTGGGCTAGGAGTAGGCTAGGGCTGGGGCTGGGGCTGGGACCGGAGCTAAGGCTGGGAATAGGGCTGTATCCATTACACCTCGGACTGAGGTTTGATTCCATTTTTCCCGATCCTTCCACATCTCTCT
>NC_085873.1:7079576-7082076 GCF_034702125.1 Engraulis encrasicolus
CACTGTCCTCCCAGAAAAGTCGTCCATTAAATGTGCTATTTGCCACATCTGCAAAAGGGAAAACCCAAAACAGAGCATGCCCACCTCAAAAGTCATCCTTTCAATGTACTCTTTGCCTCATTTGCTCAGTGCAAACAGTTACTCTCTCTTTCGCTGCCTGTGGTTGGTTGTCCATCCACACCACACTACCCACTCACCCACCCACCCATGACTGATGCACTCCCCACTCTCTCTCAGAGATCATCCACAGTCTATCGCTTAGCACTCATTGACATCCTCTCAAACCCCACAGGGAGTTCTCACTTTGAATCCCTCGGGTGTGTGTGTGTGTGTGTGTGTGTGTGTGTGTGTGTGTGTGTGTGTGTGTGTGTGTGTGTGTGTGTGTGTGTGTGTGTGTGTGTGTGTGTGTGTGTGTGCGTGCGTGTGCGTCAGTAAAGTGTGTCCCTCCTCCTCCTTTCCTGAAGATGAGCATCTGTTACATTGTTTGGGGTACTTGGAGCGAACAGATTGTCCATGGCGCAACACTTAATGTTGTCCCCTCCTCCCCTACCACCAACCGTGACCAGCCCTACCTTCCTAGGCACGTTATTTAACCTTGAGCAGATTGTCCATGATGCAACACTGGATTACAGATTTGCTACCGTCCCCACCCTACCACTCTCCAAAGGCTTTTTTTTAAACCATGTTGGGGACTTGAGTAGATTGTCTATGTTGCAACATTTAATCTTCCCCCTGGCCGCTGCTACGGGTTTTGGAGGCACATAAGCATAACTGGTCAGGAGACCCCCTCATAATCAAATAGCAATAATTGATAATAATCTACTTACTTATAAATATGTTTTGTAATGTAATTCCAATATTTTTTCATGACGTTTTTTAGTCAATTCCAATTTAAGAGGCCCCAATTTTGGGGGCAAAGTGCTTGGTGCCCTAAGCACTGGTTGGTGCCCTAAGCACTCTGCGTGCTCTGCTTATGTCTAGCGGAGTTGCCTCCACTTCCTCCCTCACTTACCATTATCCCAACCCTTCCACACTTAATGTTGTCCCTCTCCCCCCACGAACCCCACCCCACGAGCACAAAACTTCCCCCGGACAGTTCAATGGCAGTCGGTGTATTATGGCTCTTTAAACGTAATCACATTTTATGAAGATCTAAACATATGGTCAGCAAGCAGACATGTTATAAGAATTATCACCCAAGTATTAAACGATGTCGCCATGTAATAAACCAGAACTCTAACCATTTGAAATTACCTAGCACTGGCGGTGAAATAGCCAGAGCATGTCAAGCAAATCAGTCTGTGATATGTTTACAACTAGTCTTCTTTGCAACCATTAAAAGGTCTGATCTGTTTTCAAATAACACAAAGATTTTGACAACTAGAGTATTACACAACCTTTTAACAAGGCCGAAATTTCTCAACATTTCGCTGGTAGATTAAGGAGAGCACTCGGGTTGAAAACGAGCATTTTGTTTTACTTTTAAGTGAAAAAAATGATTAATTTGGCAACTCGTTTTGGTGGCTGTGATGGTCAAATGCATTCATTCAGCCTAAGGTGGCTGTTAGCAGACTCATCTAAAAAGTATGTTCTGAAAGCTCATGAACATACAGTTGTAATGTTTCACTGAACTCATGGATCCCCTACAACTACCCCCATCCTATACTCTACCTTCCCAGAGCATCTTTTGTCATCTACAGGGAAGGACTTACCTGTAATGCACAAGCTTCTGATATATGCATCACGTGGGCTTTACTGTGCATGTGCGTGTGTGTGCCTGTGTGTGTTTGCGTGTGTTCGCGTCTCTGTGTGCTTGTGTGTTTGCTTGAGCTGATCAATGCGTTCGATCGATCCAATGGTGTGTGTCTTCTTCACCATCTGACTCAAGTCAAGTCAAGTCAAGTAGGTTTTTATTGTCAATTTCTTTACATGCACTGGTCATACAAAGAATTTGAAATTACATTTCTTGCTTTCCCATACAGACATAGACTAATTAAGGTAAGGACATAGACAGTATAGACATAGACAGTACTTATACATGGACTTAAGACAGTATGGACATAGACAGTGCTCATACAGACTCATTCCTCTCCCTGGAGAAGTTCTGATGCGGAAATCGGTGAGCGTATTTTACTGTAAATAAATACACACTCTTCCCTGCCCTTCCCGTGCCCTCAAGCCTGACTAGCTGACTGTGTCTTTCTTAAAACAGTCTCAACTCTCTTCCTATCGGCATCAGAATCTGTTCAATTCATCACTATCGCACATTTTGTATGTGTACAAGGAATTTGACTACAGTGTAACTCTCCATGCATTCAGGATGTAGACATATAATGGCATGCATATGATGTATACATTACAATACTAGCGCAGTGGACAACTGAAAATATGTAGACAGGTGCTAATAGATTGGTCTGCACAGTTGGTATAAACTCCAAAGAAACAGGCTGCTTTATAGTTTAACCAGCAGCAATGTTTCAATCCACTAGTGTTATCTTCC
>NC_085873.1:7087076-7164576 GCF_034702125.1 Engraulis encrasicolus
GTAAAAGGAGGGTAGAAGGCCACATAGAGGTGGGCAGGAGGAGGAGGAGAGGTGGGCAGAGGAGGAGGAGAAGGAGGACACGGGACAAGAGGGAAGGTAGGCAGGTGGAAGAGGAAGAGGAGAGGGGTACTGGAGGAGAGAGGCAGAGCCTCACCTCCACACACACCAAGGACGCCCTGCCAAGGACTCTCGTGTGTGTGTGTGTGTGTGTGTGTGTGTGTGTGTGTGTGTGTGTGTGTGTGTGTGTGTGTGTGTGTGTGTGTGTGTGTGTGTGTGTGTGTGTGTGTTTCTATGTGTTTCTATGTGTTTCTATGTGTTTCTATGTGTTTCCACGGAAAAGCCGGTATATGTACTGTATGTTAATGCATGACAGAGACAGAGAGAGTGAGAGAGAGATGACGGATTAGCATGCACACAGATGTTTGCGTGTTGTAGAATTTGCAAAGGACTGTATTGTCTGCACGCGTGTCTGCATGTGGATCTGCGGCAGGGCCGGTTCTGGCTTATTTGGCGCCCTAGGCGCCATTGCTTGTCAACCTAAGCAAGTATTATGATGTCAGGTGGGTGTTAGTGAGTAGGCTACTAACAGCTACTTTACTGGATTTCATTGCTTGGCATACTTGGCTAATGTTAGCATGCTAACTAGCGATTTCTCAGATCAAAAGCAAAGCTCTTTTTCCCTCTAATTCCAAACAGTAGCCTCATAACTATTAGGCTTTACATTATCACAAACGGTTGCTGATTAAATCACATACTTCCAAAACACCCTCTGCAACTCCTGCATCATGCAATGACTGGTTTAATGAGAACATAACAATTCTCCACCCAGCAGAGCAGCATTGCTGTTCGCGCTTGCCCTCTGTCTCTCGAATGAGTCTCCAAATTCAAAGTAGATCGTTCGTTGTCACTCGTCCCGCCCCCTTTCTCAGGACTGTCTGTTTATTGGTTCACAGACTTCCCAGAGACAGTTGAAAGCGATATTACTATTGGCTGAGGGGCGCTTTGCCGTGAGGAGCGCTTTCGCCACGCTTTGTTGATTGCGACTTCATAAAAAAACCTCCATATCGCAAAATTACGCATCGGAGAGCGCCATTTCGGCGCTCCTTCTTCACATTGCGCTCTAGGCGACCGCCTAGCCAGCCTATGCTTATAACCGGCCCTGATCTGCGGAGTAGGAGCCAGACCGAAAGAGAATAACAAAAGGTTAGAGGAAAGTGCAAACTGAAGTGAAGCCCAGTGTGTGCACAGTGTCTAAGTAATGCCTGAGAAAAGTGGTATTTGAAGGTTTTACAAGGCACACAGTGCTCACTTCACACCCTGAAATTGCATTTATGCCTCAACTGCACAAGGTGGCAGCCCCAAAGGGTGTCCCAAAGGAGTAGTGTGGCAGGATGGTAGGTACCATGCTATGGGTACCTCAGTTATGGAGGAGGATGGGAGAGCGCACTGGTTGATTACTCCCCCATTAACCTGGTGGTTTGGGAGTCAAACCGGCAACCTTTGGGCTACAAGTTTGACGCCCTAACCCCTGCCCATGACTGCCACTGTGTCATGGAGGACATCTCAAAGTCAATACGCAAAAAGGTTGGAGGACAACATTCGAGGTGCATGCAAGATGGCGTATAAGTACGTCTGCATGTGATGCTTGGTTCTTCCATCCCTCCTCGATTCCTTCTTTGTGTGGAGTGACAGATGTCATATGATCAAGGAAACGACTGGAGAAGCTATATTGACTTTCACTCTAGGACATTGCCTAGGTCAGTGGTTCTCAACCTTTTTTGAACAAATGCCCACTTGGCCTTATCATAAACCTACTAACACCCCCTGGACCTCATCATAAGCCGCCCACCTTGTCCCTTAATATTAAAATATAAAATCAAATATTGCCCCCCATTTGACAGAGTTGAGCTGAGATGTCCCTCTCCGCCGTCTCCTTCCTTCCCAGCGCTGTTGTGCTGCAGAGCTGAGGTCAAAATCGATATGATTTTATCTTCTCCTCTCCTTTGCCAGTCTTCTCTGAAGTCTCCAACAAATCCTGGATTTTGTTTTTCTGTTCTCGTCCATAGAGGGCTGTACTCAGCTGGGACAAAGGAGGTCTAATCCCACTGAACTATTTTTGGCTATTTCGCCCCTTCTCACTGCTTTGTTCCCTTTTTTCTACCCCCCCCCCCCTTTCCTCTCTCCCTCTAAGTACCTCTAAGTATTTCTGTTCTCTCAGATCTATGTCCTCCAGAACCTATTTCTCCTTCTGTCTCATGCCCTCTTGTTTGATGATGAGCTTAACTTCACACCCCACCCCAGCGCATCTTGGCCCTTTCTCTTCCCTCTAGTCTAAGGGTTCTCTCTTCTGTCCATTGTGGGGTCAGATAGGCAAGGCAAGGCCAGTCTCTTTACTAAATTGCCCATTTCATACACAAGGGAACACAATATGTTTCACAAATACAAAAATATCATCCTTGCGAATAAATCTGCATTCAAAGGTATTATTAATAACAGTGGGGATGCAGTAGGAGTTGGAGGTGAAGGAAGAGGAGAACGAGGAGTAGGAAGAAGATGAGGAGGGTGTGGAGCAGTGCACCAGAGCAGGGCTTGGTGTTAAGAGAAATCGGGCCAGCTTGGCATGGTGTGGGGTATTGGGTCTGGTCCGGTTGTGCTGATTCATAGTTCGGTTTGGTCTGGTTGGCATGGTGGAAGGTTTTTGTGGCACGGGTCAAGGGAGGACAGAATGGATTTTCAAGTGTGGACTGACAGCTGGTGCCATGTTGATGGAGAGAACTGGTCCGGTCTGGTCCGGTGCGGTCTGGCCCAGATGGGTGGAGTGGAGAGCAGAATGGTACTGACAGATAGCCTCAGCTCACCTCTCCTTTCTCCTCTCTCCTCTCTCCTTTTTCCTTTCTCCTTTCTCTCCTCTCTCTTCTCTCTCCTCTCTCTTCTTGCATCTCTCATCTCTCCTCTCTCCTCTCTACTCCTTTTGCAAATAATGTTGCAACTCCATGTGAGCAATATTTAAAAATAATCACAAGACAATTGTGTATGACTTGTGTACTGTCTTTTTGTTTTATTTATTTATTCATTCTTGTATTCTTCAACTGTGATTGTCCATTGATTGCGTAAGGAGACCTTAAGCGTGCATCCCATACACAACCCTTGTCCAATATCAACACTAGATTTTGTGTCATAAAATTTTGAAATAATTACAATTAGTTTTACTTGAATTTTACCCTTAAAATTTGTCTCTCTTTCTCTTTCTTTATTTATTTCTTTCTTCCTTACTTTCTTTCTTTCTTTCTTTTTTTCCAACGCAACTTTTTTGTGAAAACAATTTTAGAAAAAGTATCATATAATTATTATTTTCTTTCTTTTCTTTCTTTTCTTTCTTTCTTTCTTTCTTTCTTTCTTTCTTTCTTTCTTTCTTTCTTTCTTTCTTTCTTTCTTTCTTTCGTTAAAGCTGTATACTCCAAGGAAGCGTGACTGCGTGGTGGAGGAGTGGTGGCCGTGTGGCAGACCGGTGCCATATGGGCAGCACGGTGGGCCCACTGGGCCTAGACAGGCGTGATGGAACACCGCTTACACACGCACACACACACACACACACACACACACACACACACACACACACACACACACACACACACACACACACACACACACACACACACACACACACACACACACACGAGCAGCAGCAGTGTCACACACACATGCACGCGCACACACAGGGGAGCAACAGCAGTGACACACACACACACACACACACACACACACACACACACACACACACACACACCCACACTCTTACCGTCCACCGCCGGTAGTAGCATCAAGCTTGCGTGAGCAGGCCCAGCAACATGTGTGTATGCCTCCATCTCTGTGTTTGTTAAAACGTGATGGACTGCTGGGCCATGCTTTACGTTCTCCTCCTTGTGTAAACCAGTCTTGCCGTTTTGAGACTGAAATGGTACACAATGTCCTATAGACTTACCTATATTTTACATGTAGGTTTACACATGCCCACACAAACATACGCATGCATTCCCAATCACCGTCTCTGTCTCTGTCTCTGTCTCTCTCTCTGTCTGTCTGTGTCTCTCTCTCTTTCTATCTCTCTCATCCTCTCTCTCTTTCTTTCTCTCTGAGGAACTGTAAATTCTGTCTTGTGGTTGTTTAATTGGTGTTCAGCTGTCAGAGAAAGGGTTTGGGTGAACTGCTCTAGTCTTGATTTAGTTTCTCGTAATTCTTCGGTCCAATTAAGAACACACTCGTTCTCTCTCTCTCTCTCTCTCTCTCTCTCTCTCTCTCTCTCTCTCTCTCTCGCACGCACGCACGCACGCACGCACGCACGCACACGCACACGCACACGCACACGCACACACACACACACACACACACACACACTGACTTGCATACGAATTATCATGTTTTGCCTTGTGGGCCAGCTTAAACATGATGGTGCATCTGAGAGAGAACAGTATTGGCTTAGACTGGAGAGAGAGAGAGAGAGAGAGAGAGAGAGAGAGAGAGAGAGAGAGAGAGAGAGAGAGAGAGAGAGAGAGAGAGAGAGAGAGAGAGAGAGAGAGATTGGGCATTCAGTCCAAGTCAAAAGGCAGTGGAAGGGAGTTGGATGTTGCCTCTGGTTCTATGGGACACACACAGTGAGCTTTTTAAGAACCCAGCAAGGACAGAGTGAGAGAAAGATAGAGAGATTTAAGAGAGAGAGAGGGAGCCAGAGAGAAGCCAAGATTTTAAAGGTGGGTAGACAAACAGTAGGACACAGACTCACCCATCCAACACACACACACACACACACACACACACACACACACACACACACA
Source organism: Engraulis encrasicolus (assembly GCF_034702125.1). Lineage (NCBI taxonomy): Eukaryota > Metazoa > Chordata > Actinopteri > Clupeiformes > Engraulidae > Engraulis > Engraulis encrasicolus. The sequence goes on from NC_085873.1 coordinate 7,091,909, forward strand.
CACACACACACACACACACACACACACACACACACACACACACACACACCCACACACACTTCTCTGGCTGGCAAAGGTAGCCATGACAGATGGGGTAGTTCTTGTCGTTACTATGGCAACCCTGGGTACAGCCACCCTTGTTTTCTCCTCTGATAGCGTATGTGGGGAAGGAGGAAGCCTTCTGCAGGGTGCGTTAGAGTGTTTTGAATTTGTTGTTTTGAATCCTGGGACACACTTCTTACATAAGGATATTATATGAGCGGGTCAATAGTGTGAGTCACTCCTGTTTATGCAGATACTTTCACAGTCATCATCTGGTGTTATTTTTGTACATTCCATAATAATAATTTCCGTTGTTGTCATGACACATTGCTTTCTCTCTTTCTTTATTTTTTCCCTGTCTTTCTTTCTTTCCTTCTTTCTTTCCTTCTTTCTTTCTTTCTTTCTTTCCTTCCTTCCTTCCTTCCTTCCTTCCTTCTTTCTTTCTTTCTTTCTTTTTTTGGATGATATTCTTTGACAGGGCCACTATTGTGAATCACTCCCACTGATGCAGAATTGCTTGCAAAATCTCAATCTGTGGTTATTATTTTATGGGTAACACTTTATTTTAGGGACACATCTATTAGCACTAATACATACAATATTAATGCCTGTGTAAGTAACTTGTAAGGCATGTACTAAGCAAAATAAGACAGTTGTTAAGCATGTATTCACAAATGTCTTGTTCATGCCCAATTAGGGATTTATTACTAATATAACCTTAGTAAGGACCAGTAAGCCTATATTTCTATTTATATGTAAGTAGTAAGTGGCAGAATACAATGTGTATAAGCTCCCGACACACTGTGTGAACAAACCCTGAACAGTGTGAAAACAGATGCAGAATAAGGGTCCCTATTCTAAAGTGATGCATTGGTCAGCCCAGATGGCTCAGGGCCTCTGCACTACCAAAGTCCTAGGGCCCCCACACCACCCAGGCCTGCACTACCTAGCCCCCCTGATCTACAAAGTGTAAGGGAATATCAAATAATTAATACTTATCCAGCCGAGTCATCTAGTTTTCTCTTGTTCATATCAATGAGAGGGAGGTAACAAGAGCCTATATATAGCAAGGATTGAACGTACACTTGTCAATGGCGGTGGGTTGGTGAGATGTAATTTTTTTTCATGTACCACTGAGTTTTAATTGTAAAAAAAAACCCAAAATAAATGCAGAAAATTAGAATAATAGTTTTGAAGCAAAACTAAACTACTCTTTTGTGATAATTAAGTGAATGTTTGAGAACATTAGCTTCAAGAAGTGCAGTGCATGCTGGGTACGCAATCTAGGCCAACAGACAACCTACCCAGCTCTGAGCCTACGTCCTTAGCTCCTCCAATGCTATCCAAACAATTTGCCATGTACGTAACAACAGAAATATTATCATTGCTGCATTGGCCATGCATTGCATTTCTGACTAAGGGCGTACCCATCATGCACTGCACTTCTTGTAGCTAAGTTTCTCAAACATTAACTTATTTATCAGAAAGGAATAGCTTAGTTTCGCTTCCAAACTATTACTCATTGTTATATTCTGCATTTATTGCAGGGTTTTTACAATTAAAACTAATTGGTGTATGAAAAAAATGACATCTCACCACCCACCGTCATTGATAACTTTACGTCCAATCCTTGCTATATAATGCTTCCAATTACTCATTAACATAATGAGTAGAATAAGTGAGATCGTCATACCTACTGAGACTAATATAGAATCTGAAATGTACTTACACTTTCCTTCCCGGGGGGGGTGGGGTGCGGGCCCTAGGTAGTGCGGGGGCCCTAAGCCATCTGGGCTGAGCAATGCATCACTTTAGAATAGGGACCCTTATTCCACATCTGTTTTCACACTGTTCAGGGTTTGTTCACACAGTGTACCAGGAGCTTATACACATTGTATTCTGGCCCTTACTGCTTACACATAAATAGAAATCTATGTCTACTAGGTCTTTACTAAGGTTATATTGGTAATAAATCCCTTATTGTGCATGAACAAGACATTTGTGAATACATGCTTAACAACTGTCTTATTTTGCTTAGTACATGCCTTACAAGTTACTTACACATGCATTAATATTTTATGTATTAGTGCTAATAGATGTGTCCCTAAAATAAAGTGTTACCATTTTATGTTCCGTAAACATTTCCGTTTCATCACATTTAAAAATCCAGGACATTGTTTCTGCATAATAATTGGCAGGATCTTTGGTTGCTGTGTCATAAGCAATGGGCATAATCTCGCTCCAAATCGAGCGGTTGGCAATGGCAGTAATAGTTTTCATGTGCTAGATTCAAATCCATTTCAATCTATCTGTCTATCTGTGTTTGCGAGAGTGAGTGTGGCAGTAGGTATGTAAACAACACAGTGTAGTGGTTCTGATCAGGAAGTGGGACAATAGTCAAAAATACAGTCTCTAAGTGGTACTGTAATTTAGTAGTAATACTTGTGATTGTAGTAGTAGTAGTAAATGCGTAGTAATTGTAGAAAATGATGAGTATACACACAATTATACAATATAAGATTATGCACACAGACATGCTCACATCTACACACACACGCACGCACGCACGCACGCACGCACGCACGCACGCACGCACACGCGCACACACACACACACACACACACACACACACACACACACACACACACACACACACACACACACACACACACACACACACACACACACACACATAGTCTCAAATCGGATGGTGTGCTTGTTTCTAAGAGTGGTTCTCTCTCTCATTAGCTAGCATGCCCCCAAAAGCATGCTGGGGCATTGATCCACACGGAGGGAGAGGGAGAGGGAGAGGGGGAGGAGGAGGATGCTGCCTGTACACTCCATACTCCTGTGGTTTTCAAAGTCGGGGCCGGGGACCCCTGCGGGAGCCACCATGGGGTGCTAGGGTGGACTGGCCGCAGAGAGTTGTCAGGAAAAGTAAAGCGAAACAAAATGAATAGCTTAATAAAATAAACCATAAATAATATTAACAATCATTATACTGAACAATTGCATTCCTGTCAGAACCGTTTTTGTCAAGAAAAAGAGAAGATTCTGAATGAAATTTCTTTATTGTAAAGTATGAATTACATTTCATACGTTTCCCCCGATTTCCATGAGCTCCATGTAGACCTACATGTGTATTTATTATGCTCCCTTTTGTCTTTGGATGGGTTTTAGGGAAGCACCAATTCTATTGAGGTTAGTGTAGTGTGAAGTGACGTGTGTAGTGATGTTGGGGGTCTTGGCTGGAATCTGCTGGTATACAGGGGGCTGTGTCATGGTGAAGTTTGGGAAGCCCTGCCCTCTTCATCCACTGAGCCCTGAGCTGCTGTGACAGGCCGCCAGCCACTCAGTCGGTGGGTGAAGAGGGTAGTGTCCTCCTGGCTCTACAGTCCATTTTTTGCAGAGCTCATTTTAACACTTACAGGGTTGAATTCAACACATAGTGTTGATGCTACTCTCTCTAGTGTTGAATTGGCTCTGCAACATTTACTCTGTGCTGAAATGATACTGCGTATTATTACTGGTCCTTTTTGTTGAAAGGAAAATAAAAGGCCTCTCAAATGGCTCTTCATGCCCATCCAGCCAGTATCACATATCAACATGAATGTTCGATTCAGCACTTAATAGTACCACTCGCCACCCATCACTACCACCACTTAATGACCTCTACACACACACACACACACACACACACACACACACACACACACACACACACACACACACACACACACCACTTTGCTATTTTGACACTTTCCATTAGTCGTGTGTTAATGAAGTGTAGAATGTGTGCTTCATAGGGGTGGGAGGAGACTTTACCATTTTTCATTTATTGTATTATTGTATATGCATAGTCTGGCTTTCTTTTTATAGCTACGTGTTTGTGACTACTTTTGTCTTTTATCATAACATCGTAACTCCACTTTCTATTATTTCTTTTTATTCTCTCTTTATGTATAAATCAGTACTATTGGTCAGTCTCCATGATAATATAATGTGTTATAAATGATCTAATACCAGCTTCAATGATTGAATGTGTTTATGTAGAACATAGTAACTTTCAATACATTTGAAAAAATGGTGATACAAGTTAAAAAACAAGGTTTTCACCGGACAGTGGCGATACTGTATGCTCAAGTGGGCCTGAGGGGTTTTAGAGTGTTTCGAGGATGTGAGGGAAAGGGTTCTTCCATCTCACCATCTCATGCTGAATGTTAAGTGCATTTTTAGCCAGCGATAATGATTTATGATGAATAACTTACTGTAAATCTCTCTCTCTCTCTCTCTCTCTCTCTCTCCCTCTCTATCTCTCTCTCTCTCTCTCTCTCTCTCTCTCTCCCTCTCTCTCTCTCTCTCTCTCTCTCTCTCTCTCTCTCTCCCTCTCTCTCTCTCTCTCTCTCTCTCTCTCTCTCCCTCTCTCCGTCTCCAGTGAGAAGAGGAAGCTGCAGGTGAACATAGCCAGCCCCATCCAGTGCAGCATGAACGGCAGAAAGTCCACCGTGGTGGTGGAGACCAAGATCAACCAATCGCAGCCTGACTTCACCAAGGGCCGCTCGGGGTACATCCTCTCCGTGCCCGCCAATTAGGGGAGCGCTCTAGAGAGTTCCCGGGGCCTGATTGGTTGGCTGCTTGGTTGGGGTGTAGGTGGGTCCTGTCACCCGATACTGTGGGGGGTTCTTTGGGGCGTATTCCAAAGAGGTGGTTGAGTTGCTAACCCGGCTATGTTTAACCCCACAGAGTCAGTTGTAAACCTCCTAATAGAAGAGACTTGCAGGTTTGTCCTGCAATCAAAACAAAGCCACACGCCTCTTCTATTACTAGAGTTACCACTTGCTTTGAAGTAACGTACCCAGAGGGGCAATTCCAAGAATATGGTTAAGTGATAAACCACACTTGGTTAACCTCCATGGTAAACCTGCTTCTAGGTTTTTCTTTTATTTAAGAAAATGAGGGCTCTGGGCTCTTCTATTAAATGATTTACCACTTCCCCAAGGTTGATTTAAACTGGTTTACTACGGAACCATCTTCTTGGGATAGCCCTCAGGTAAGTGAAAGTCATGGGGATCGCCATTGCCATTTTGTAATCCCCAACCACCAACCACCCCCTACTCTCCACCCCACTCTACCCTGCCTCTACCCTGTCACACCACTCAGCACCCTACCCTGCGCCTGCAAGCACCACTTTTCACATAGGACTGAACTGATTATTATTTTTTTTCAGTGATCAAAGCCATACATACCAAAATTCTGCAATGAAACTGGGTTTTTTTGTAGAAACTCCTATAAGCCCACTACTCCAGCTTAGCGTGGGAGAATAATGTTCGTTGTCAGCAATTGTACGATGTGGGTATTGTAATTTTTATGCTGTCATTTGCTTTTTGTTATTTTTGTTATTAATAATTATTAATAACTTGCTTGTAATTCATTATATTCTGTGCTTATGACCAAAGTCATTCACCAAAGAACCCGCAAACTCTGACAGTAAGGGTTAAATGGGGAGTTTGAAAACATACCCAAACAAGGGGTTGAACTGATTTTCTTTTTGTTTCTTTTTCCCTTTTTTAAGCAGCCAAATGAAGAATTTTGGGGGTAAACATCACTGTAATGTTGTTGCGAAGCAGTGTAATATTTAGACTGAGATTTGAGATAATGCTCTGATTCCCTAGAAGGGCATTGCCTATTTGGTAATTCACAAAAGAGATTATATCAAATCACAGCTTAGAGCGTGATTATGTTTGACCTTTTTCTGTTGATTCTGTTCATTTGAGTCAATGACATTGGCAAATTAGTTTTGGAAATGTGTGTACTTAAGAAATCTTTCAAAAAATCCCTTTTTACTTTTGAAGTGGAGACCAAATTTTGTAGTGTGTGCGTTTGTGCGTGCGTGCGTGTGTGTGGAAAGGGGATGTTGAGCATGCCCTTGTGATCTTGCTTGGCTCGTAGAAGAGCTTTAAAACTCTATGCTAACTTAATCACCTTTTATTGTAACCTTTTACGTTTATTATAACACTATGCAATAAGAAGTAATGCAAAAAAGCAAAAAAACAAAAAAAGAGCGAGCCTACATTGTATGTTCTTTAAGCAATGTAGCCTATATCCTAAAATGCTCTATTATTATCCATTCAACATAAGAGCGATAAGGATATTATGATTATCAACATTGGACTAGTTGAATTACTATGGAGTAGCTGCTTTGTGTGTACTATGCTCAATATAAATGGCACTAAGATATGACGTTAACAGTGAGTTCCACTGCCCAAGCCGACAGCCATGCTGCACTTTTTCATCCAGTCTTAAGTGTAATCCACCCATTAGGTTCAGTCTGGTGTAGTGTGGGGTGTTGGAGATTGGCAAAGCTGAACAGATAGAAACAAGCCGAGATGAGATGAGATGAAGGCTACATACTCCTTCCCTTGGTAGTATGGTGACTAGTGAAGTTTCAGGACTGTTTAAGGTTCAATTCCATTAACTCTTAGCCCAGATAGGAGGACAGTATTGTAGAACCCAAACATTGAAATCACTCCATATTCTCCATTCACCAAAGGCAAAAAATCTATCCATTAACACATAACCATCATTCTATCTGTCTGTCTGTGCTGTAAGCCGAATGAGATTTTAAATGACTCCGAAATACAGCCCATCTACAGTCTCGTCTTTCGTCTTGTCTCGTCAGTCCCCTCATGTTTCCCTCTCCTCTGCGGCAGACTTTTTCATCTTTTTTCTCTCTCCCCCCGCCCTCTTTTTTCATATATCCACCATGCTGACAGATCTGGGCGTTTTTAAACGGCTCGTTGGCTTCGTAATGTTATGACTCATGCGAAGCCTCCAAAATAGCTGCATGAAAAATGTTTCCATGTCACCGGCGTGTGTGTGTCTGTGGATGGGTGGGTGGGATCTTTGAAAATTGCATAATATGTCATTTATGAATGGTAAAGCCAGCCCCACATACATAGACATACGTCTTTTGCTTTGCATCTCTTAATTCTCTCTTAATTCTTTGCATCTTATCGACTGAAACTTCCGCACATCTGTTATTTTTTGTTCTAAATATAGCTAGTATTATTGATTATCTTGGTTGTGTGGGCGTGCATGCATGCATCTGTTTGTCGGATGAGACATCCCAGTTTCCTGTGTTATTGACTCGGAGCAACAGGATGCATTGGAGTTTTGATGAGAGAGAGAGAGCGAGAGAGAGAGAGAGAGAGAGAGAGAGAGAGAGAGAGAGAGAGAGAGAGAGAGAGAGAGAGAGAGAGAGAGAGAAAGAAGGGAAGAAAGAAGGGGGAAACTCCCAGGGCGCGTGCCCTACTTTGAGCTAAAACCTTTTCCTCCGAGGATGAGAAGTGCCAAACGCCCCGCCCTTGATATCACAAGCCATAGTCACGACTATCCGCAAGAGTACGCCGAAGAAACTATTTTCTCTCCCCCTTTTTTGCTCCTCTAATTACAGCCCGTCTCCGTAACAGTAGCTCAAGAAGCTTGTCTGCAAGATTTGACTTATAATCAGTTAATTGGCGCCAGGACTGCAGATAGTGTAGTTCGAGACGGGTCCCCTCTGCTGTGGTATGTGGGGGGATAAGGGGTTGGCTTGAGGTTGGGACAGCAGTGTGATGTGGCAGAAGCTAGCGGGCTTGCAGTAGTTCACGGAGCTATTTTTTTTATAATTTTCATGAATTATAGATTTATTGTATACTACTCTTAACACTGAGAGTGTGTCGTCATGGTCCTCTTCTTTCAAAATAGCTTTATTATTCCAGCACCGTCTGTCAAAAAGTAAATGATCATTGCATTATTAGTCAAAGGTGGATCCGCCACAATGTGGGGGGAAATATGGCGACTTTTGCATCAAATGTGGGCGGACACAGCTGCTTTGATGTAAACTATGCATGAAATGGATCCAAAAATAAGATTCTGACTTCCCAATTTCACAACATGGCATTCTACATCTGCTGAATGGCAGTACATGCACACACTGAAAAATGGTGCGGCCTGATGACCAGATAACAGTGCCCACGCGCTGCCATCAGTGTGAGTGTTCAGGCACCAGCTTATGCTGATGCTGGATGGTTTGTGGAGCGAACTTAACATCACTTGTATTTCAGCAGCCAGTGGAGATTGAAGAATAGAGAAAAGAGAGAGAGAGAAGAGAAGAGGAGAGAGAGAAGAGAGTACCCACTCTTTTGCATTGAGTAGCTCATCTGGCATAGCCATTTCCTCTCTGAATTGCTTGCTGGGCAGACAGCTCGACTTTAAGGAGATTAGAACAAGGCACTGTGTGCTTGCCCACTCACTTTGTAACGCTTTGTCACATAGGCATAAAAAATAGGACATCTTTAGAGCGGTATGGGCGTCTGTTTTTTATGCCGTCTTTTTTTACTGTGTATGTAACATTTCGTTTACCCAATTCAGAAGCAATTTGTTCTTCAGTCGGTGAGCAGTTTTGTAAGTTCTAACATTGTTTGACAGCAGCTGTTTCTTAACCAAAAAACAAATCCCATAACAGGCAAAAAGAGAGCCTCTGCATTTATGAAATGTTTCTTCCCTGAAAGTAATAGGATAGTCCCGTTTGATGTAGTAGCTTGTCAGTGCTATGTGAAGTGACGCTTTGCAGCCTGCACAGTGGATATGTGTAATTCTATTCATATTGATTCAGCAGTATCACGTCTACCCCTGTCTCTTGTTCTCTGACTGCACTGTGTCTTGCTTCTCCCAACTTCCCCTTTCTTCTGTTCTTGTCCAGATGCGTCCTTAAAAGTGCCTTTAAGCGTCCTCTAAATTTGTGTCTTGATGTTGAGAACCTGTTGTTGCCCTATTTCTGACTAGAAATAACCTTTATGTTCCTCTTGTATTTGCTTGTGCTGTTCATGGTATATTCCACTCAGTCACTTGCTATTCCGATTCGTGTATGTGCCTAATTTTTTTGTACTGTGTATGTATTTAAGTAATATATTAAATGTATTGAGTGTAAATGATTGGGGTTATGATGATGGAACAGATGAAAGGGAACATAATCTAAAGTTTTGTTTTTTGGTCCAAATGTATGTTTATATGGGATACCACATGATATTTTTTTGTTTTCCACCAATAGATTTGAAGAATGTGATGGTCTGTTCATTTTTTAGTTGCTCCTTCATTGCATTTTATTTTGTGTATTTGCTCAGTCCTTCATGAAATTGTGCAACCGTCCATAGTTTTGAGTTAAGAAAATAAATGTGCTTTGTTTCATACACATCCAGTCCTTAAAATGTTGCCTTGGTCTTATTTGTGTAGGTATGTCTTCTTATGGGATATCTTTTAAAAACAACTGTCAGTAGTTCAATATATTTGGTTATGGCTGATTATTATATTTATGTGGGGAATGAAAATTACACAGACGTAGCATGTCTTTATAAGGACAATGGGCAAATGAATGAATACAATACAGGTTCATATTGCTTCTGCTGTTAATAATACTGCTGGCTAGACCAATAATGGATGAGAAAGTAGTTTTAGTTGTATGTAATGCCTATATCTTTGAACACAGACTATAAACAGTAGTAGCATATTTTCTGAGTTTTTTCTGCCATCTGTTGCTTAAATGTCACTGTTTTCAATTTGCCAGCACATCACTCAAATTAAACAGAGAGAGAGAGAGAGAGAGAGAGAGAGAGAGAGAGAGAGAGAGAGAGACTCAAATCCGGGGAAATGAGATGTTTATCTCTGCCAATTGCTGCCACTGACATGTGGCTGAGTGACGTCTGGATGTTGCAAATCCCATCAGTTTAATCACGGCAGTGCTTTCCCACCCTACCCTTTCCCTGTTACGTCTGTCTGGCTGGCCAAGTGTATTTGCTCCGGGCATTTCAATTCATACACAGCAGAGTCAGCTCAATGGGCCTCACAACGATGGAAGGATAAAACACACCCGAGTGATTTGAGAATACGGTAAAGTGATTGAAATGATCCCACTAACATCAGGAGCAGCATCTGTGCTGTGAAAAACCTTGAAGATCATCTGCAGAATGCGTATTTACCTTTAACAAGATGAACAATTGCCCCTACCTAACGGTTGGGCACTACATTTCTACACCAACGTCCAGGGTTCGATTCCGTCCTAGGTCATTTGCAGACCCTTCCCCATCTGTCTCTCTCTCCCCACTCGTGCCCCACCCCCTCTCTCTCTGTCCTATTGCAAATAAAGGCACGAATATATTAAATATTAAAATATATATATAAAAAATATATTTCAAAAATCCATTTTGACAATTTAGACCGGGTAGGTCTTAATGGGTTAAACAAAGGGTGAAAAATAGTCAAATCAAAGCATCTGTGAAATGTATCAAATCCGATCAGGTAATCAGGGCATCGCTCGTTCCCCTGACCTGCTCTTTCCTGTCTGTCTGGCTCCTGGCATTCATCCTGGATCCTCTGTATTCAGGCCAGGCCACCAGGCCACAATCCACTATCGCACATGTCTCACCTACTCAGCCCCTCCCAACCAGCTACCACTAATGCACATACTATAGCCAGAGAGAGTAGAGAGAGAGAGGTTCCATTGGCCCATTGTTTCCTGGTTCTATTATGGCCTCCTTAGGCAGACCTAGGCAGACCTAAGGACTGTTCTATTCATTGTAGGAGCATTATGACACGCCCCTTTAGGCAGACCGGAACCTGGTCGCGTTAGGTGCCCATAGAAACCTATTATGTTGGCATATCTCTATTAAAGAATCTCTGCTATAGCCTACTGTACTGACTATAAACTTCAAAACCAACAGATCCAATTGGGACTCACTATATTTCTTATGAGTCGGAAATGAATAATGTCCAGTGGTGTATAGTCTACTTTTTTGAGGTGGGTAGGGCCTACTGTATATTTGAGCATTTGAGCACGGTGGGTATACTGTGCTATTCTAAATACAGAATCAATCAATGGATATACTGATATCCCTGACATTTTCAGATGGGTATACTGCGTATACCTGTGTTGCACATAGACTACACCACTGGTAATGTCTGATGTTAATAACATTTTCTGTTAGCTGTGCAGCCCAATATACTGTATAAACAAAGGAAACAGCCAATGGCAGAAGCCTTGGTAGCAGTAGAATTGGTAGCAGGTTCAGATTCCATCCTTACCAATAGAAATAAGAATGTGTGTGGTCCTTACACCTTCATCTATGTGCTGAAGTAGGCCTGCCCTTGAGTATGGCACCTGAGGTCAAATCCGCAGTTTACACAAGCAATATAGCTGGCCGACAGTTTAGTTGAGTACTGTAACTCATCAGGCTAACGCGCAAAATGACCTTGGGCTGTGTGTGTGTGTGTGTGTGTGTGTGTGTGTGTGTGTGTGTGTGTGTGTGTGTGTGTGTGTGTGTGTGTGTGTGTGTGTGTGTGTGTGTGTGTGAGGTGAGAAAGAGAGAGAGCGAAAGACCCAAAGTAAAAGAGAGACGTGTGTGTGTGTGTGTGTGTGTGTGTGTGTGTGTGTGTGTGTGTGTGTGTGTGTGTGTGTGTGTGTGTGTGTGTGTGTGTGTGTGTGTGTGTGTGTGTGTGTGTGTGTGTGTGTGTGTGTGTGTGTGTGTGTGTGTGTGTGTGATGTCTTGATGGCAGTGTGGGTGTAGAGTGCACAGTAGGGAAGTGAGGTTAGTGGCATACAGCCGTGGCCTGCAGACCGCTGGGCCGTGTCTAAAGCCCTGTCACTGACTCCCCTGTCCATCATCTCAATCCAAACACCTCAAGCACACACACACACACACACACATACACACACGCACACACACACACACGCACACACACACTCTCCTGTCTTTCACACACAATGACACAGCCCCGCGGTGAGTGTGAGAGCCTGAGTGTGCTGACACATCCATCACCTGCAGCCCAGCTGCGGCCGCATGACTTTTCCTTTTCCATAACTCAGAGTGTCACCGGTGATGCATGGCACATGCCCAGGCCAACCTGCCACGGCGACGCACGGGTGAGCTTGTGTGTACGCTTCCATCGAGCCAGATGCCAAAAGCTATTTCTCGCAGAGAAAGCGAGGGGGGGGAGAGAGAGAGAGAGAGACAGAGAGAGACAGAGAGAGAGAGGTGTGAAGGGAGGGGGCAGTGAGAGAACATAGGCCTATAGTAAATATGAAAGAGAGAAAAAGGGATAGAACGAGAGAAAGAAGGAGAGAAAGATTGAGAGGGGGAGAGAGAGATACAGAGAGAGAGGTGAACGAAGGGGGCAGTGAGAGAACACATAGTAAATATGAAAGAGAGAGAAAGAAACAGAGGGTTAGAAGGAGAGAGAAAGATTGAGAGGGGGAGAGGCAGGAGACACAGAGGCATGGGGAGAGAGAGAGAGAGAGAGTGAAAAAGAGAGAGAGAGCGTGCACACAAATTAGGTATTAATAAAGAATATTATGGTGAGGTGAAGGGAGGGGGTAATGAGAAAACGTAGTAAATGAAAGAGAGAGAAAGAAACAGAGGGATAGAAGGAGAGAGAATGATTGAGAGGGGGAGGCAGGAGACACAGAGGCGTGGAGAGAGAGAGTGCACACAAATGAGGTATTTAATAAAGAACGTTGATGGTAAATAGCTTTGATCTGCTTTAGCTGTTAGTGGCGACCGTACCCCCACCCCCTCCCCCTCTTGTACACATACTCTTGTAATTTTCTGATTTAAATGTAAATAATTTTATGTTCTCTCCCTCTGCAGTGTGCAGGAGGATAAATGTTTCAGTTTTGTCTTTTGTTGGGTCTACTCACATCACTCTCTCTGGGTGGTTATTGTCAAGACAGCCCCTTTGTGTATACCGAGTTCTCGGTTTGACCTAACAATACAGTAGGTAATAAGGTTTTGTGTGCTTGTGTGTTTGTTTTGAAGGGCCTGTCAAGGAGAAATACGCTGAGCGTGGCAGTTCTTCGACCCAGACTATAGTGTCAAACATGCACATCAGAAAGCAACACAAGAAGGCAAGGGATTTTGAATGATCAGTGCATTTTTATTTCCATCACAGTACAAAAATAAATAAAAATAAGCAGAAATTAACTCAAAATTTCAGTTACAGCAACGGCATTTTCGTCTTTTTTGTTGTTGTTGAAAGAACAGTTGAACGTTGTAACAGCTTGGCTTTTCTTTTAAACTCTTGTCAAACTCCAGCCCAATACTGTTCTGATTTCCTCCACAGAGAAAGTCTCCTTTTCTCTGGATTTTTACAAATAATAATAAAAAAAATGCATTCAGACTCATACACACACTCTCCCACACACACACACACACACACACTTCGAAACAAATGAAACCTCATCACTCACTCTCCCATGCAACCATGAAGAGCTTCAGCAAATGTAAAGGTCTTTTCATCATAACACTGTTTCTTTTCTCGCTTTGTCATAATCTACAAATAGGTACGCAACAAGATACAGAAAAGAAGATTTTTTTGTTTGACAGAATTGTTTTCTTGTTATCTAGTCTCTCTTTTTTGTCTTTTTCCATTGTTTTTTTTTCCTTTTTCATTTAAGTCATTAAACTACGCAGTGATGCAAGTGAAAAAAATGGCACATTATTGTGAGTCAAAGGGGAGGGGTTAGCCGATCGTTTCTTTTTGCAAGCGGCAAAGGAGATGACCAATGGCTAATGTCCCCTAAAATACCTTCCGCAGCCAGGCACTGCCTCCTCCCCACCCCCATACACACTCCATCTCTACCACCCCTTAACCCACCCCAAACAAAAGCATCCTCCGTTCAGCAATACCCTTGCTGAAAATAATCACCAATAGATCACCCCCCAATAACCCAATGAACACAACAGTCGAGTGAGAAACCCCAACCCCTAATCACCCTTCCCTATATCAACCCTGTCATGGCACGTCATTGAAACATGAGCATGATGCCTCAAGTCCTCCCACCAATATCCAATCATCATCACCATCATCATCATCATCATCATCATCATCATCATCATCATCATCATCACCATGACAATCATCACCACTTCTTACCACACAGATCCATCCATGGGCCTTCTTGGGCCTTCCTGTCTTTATAAAAAAAAGGACTCATACAAGACATCATCCATTTCTCTTTACCATTGCTCAGGGACATCTGTCACGGTTTGCTAAAGAAGCCTTATTCTGCATGAAGACAGAGAGAAAGAGGCAGACTGAGAGAAAAGAGGGAGAGAGAGAGAGAAATGAGTAAATGATGAAATCGGTTGATACAACTTTCATCCATTTGTTTTCATCTACACAAAGAAAACAGAGAGAGAGAAAGATAGAGAGACAACTACTGAAAGAAAGCATGCTCTAAACGGAGATGAGAGAAGAAAGCGGGCAAATAAATTGTTTTGCTTCATAGGCTGTTTTTTCTGTTTATGATCTTTTGCTTTTTTCTGTTTGTTTTGTTTGTTCATTTCTTTTTTTATATCCTTCACTGTAAATTCAAGGGCCCTCCTTCCAGACTATCAATCAGACGACTTAATTGCAGCCGAGATCCAGACCCAGTCTCAAACCGTCAGCCTCACAACAAACTCCGGTAAGAGAGACAGAAGCGTTACCAAGGGAGTACTGGTGAGCTTATAGCTGAACTCATGTCAGCATATCTCTGAGGTGCTGGGAGGGAGCTGGTCTCTGGTACATACAGTATGTCATAAGCACAACCGTTAAAGCAGCTACAAGCTGCCCAGTCGGCCATCTCGCCAATCTAGAGCAGAGGACAGCAATATAATAACCTTTGACCTCAAAGTACACTATGGCTGTCTAGTATCCCTTCAAGTATAACACCCATGCTCTACTGAAATCGCATACAGTAGGCCCTACTTCTCATGTGCCGGAAACGAGTTAAGGTCTGATTTTACTGTTATTCTGTACCTGTATACAGATTATACAGTATAGATTGCACTGGAGTGCCTTCGTAGACAAACTGTAGGCCAGAAGCCATTAGTATAGTTAGAGTTGGCTATCTGTTCTTAAAACCTCCAATATGTCTGACTTATGGCTTAAGACCCTGTTTCTGATACACATCTTTCTTTGTTTCCAGCCAAAAACTGATAAAGATAGTTTTTTTCTACTGTTCTGTTACCATTTCTGACCAGCTGATAGATGGACTGACTGACGGAGTCACTAAGATGCAACGTCAGTGTGACACGGTCTTTGGGTCTCGCTGTCTTTGGGACTCTCGTCTTGCTGATATGTGGATCGTGTTATAGCTGTGGGCTTGTGAATTTTGCACCGTCTGCATTGTGCATTTTACGTGTGTGTGTGTGTGTGTGTGTATGTTATATTTGTGCATGTGTGTTTTAGATGCATTGGGCTTAGGTTTTCAAGGACTGTGTGTGATTCATTTGCTGCCCTGAATGTGAGTGTGATGTGGTGCTGCTCAGATTCAGCATTGGTCTAGGTGTAGGGTTAAGCTGGCAGACTATGTCATATCTTCTACTAAAATCCTTTGCAGCTCCTTCCTCCATCAACCTCAATCTTCATCTTCATTCGGCACCAACCGTAATTTCACAACAGGTACAGTAACAGAGGGCTATATAACCTCCTATTATTTTTCCAACAAAAGTATTGTTGCTTTTTTTTTCAGAATATTATCATTTCTATTCTTTCTTTCACAATAGTCCCATCCATGTGTCGAGAGAGAATAAATAAATAAATAAATAGCAATAAATAGCAATAAATTAAGTTTCAATAAATATTCCTCACATGAATCTTAATATCAACGCTCCATCCCTTTTTCAGTAATGCCAGCATTTAATGGGCACGAGAGACCTTCTACTACAGTATCAGAGATCTTCAAAATGTTTGGCACATTTTAACACTGTTTTGCCTGTTTTGTTTTGACAGTGTGAAACTCCTCAGAGATAAGACAACGCTACAGAAAGAATGGAAAAAATCCAGTGAAAGACAGTAGCTTATTTTTTTTTAGCAAGCATAGCTAAATGAACTAATTCTGCTCTTTTTTTGTTTTTAACAGCATTCTCTAGGCGCAGATGCAGTTGGATTACAAATTCAAGGAAAAGAAGCGCAGAAGTAAAGAAACGTTGTCCCTCCGGAAAACACCATAAAATGCATGGCACACGTGCATTTGGTTACATTTCTAAGTAAAAGAAAAAAACCCGAAAAAAAAACCATTTGTTTGTTTTGTTTCTTTTCCCCAACTTAAGCAAATCAATAAGCATAAACATCCTTCAAGGTCAATCTCAATAGAGGCCGATCATTACATTTCTTGTTTTTTTGTCTGTTTGTTTCTCTTACCCTGGCAGAAGAAAGTGAAATAGGTCTTTCTCAATACACTGTGTGCATCCCCTGCAAAGACGACAAACTCCTTATCCTCCACTGTTGTCGAGTTTCCCACTGTGCAATGCACTGTGCAATCACCCCCATCAAAATCCCCATCTGATGATTATTTCCCAGAATCCAACCGCTTTTCTTCTTTCTCATCCGTCACTGATTCAGGTGTCGTACTGTATCTACACGAGGCCCCATCTCCCCAAAACACACATGCAGTCACACACAGTCATATGCGTGCACATACACACACATGGTTGCAGTGAAATACTGCATGTGTGTCTGTGGGGTGAGAGGCATCACAAAACCAGGGGTGAAGGGTTCTCCGAGGTGTCAGCAGTCTTTTTCGGACTCTGGATTGTGACCTTAGTCCATGTCCTTTTGGGGGTGGGGTGGGGGTAGTGTTCAGGGAAGGTAGCCATTTTGTTTTCTAGGAGTCTTCCACACTAGGCAGTGCACATCTCAAATAGTCTGCAGGTGGATGGTAGGCACCACCTTCCCACATTCATAGCTGTAGATATCATTTATCCATTTCTGAATCTCCTTAGTGTTTGTATCTGTGTCTTTTAAATGGTTTTGTGTAACGCTTTCATGTGATGATTGCAGACAGTCTTTTGTGTTTTTGTTTAGCGGTGCTGTTCTTTTGTTTATTTTTTGTCAATTTTTCTTTTTTTCCTCGTCTGCCAATGTTTTTGTTCATGGTAACAGGTACATACGTGTCTGGTATTTGTTTAGGTGTAATTCAAACTTCCCCTTGTTTTCAAGATTGCCAATCTGTTTCCCCCCCAATAAATTATATGTGTAAGCTTGCAGTAAAGATTTGGAAAAATGCAAGAACAAGGTCTCAAGTACAAGGTCTTTGTCCAGTGGCTAACACTGCTAGAAACAACTGTATTCAAATATATAATACGAACTCCCCTACTTGTAGGCTACGTCTCACAAATAGTATGAAAATTGATTTTTCTTTCGAGCACCTCTCAACAATCAACCAAAGAGGTAGACAGACTGGATTGAGAGCATGTAAAAAGTCCTGCCATGCATTCAGTCTGCCTCCACTCTCAAGGCAAGTGATTTCAATAATTAGTTTGTCTAGCTAATCTACCTAAGGATCAGCTTAATCCGTGAATTTGCAGGAAGAATTACATGGCAAGACCTTTTCTTTCCCAACCTGAGATGTCTGCCCCTTGGATGCAAACATCCATTACCAAGCATCCAGGTAGAAACAACATCAGTAGTCCAATAGTAGTAAATTCAGTAGTAGGAACTCTATAACGTACAATTATTTCCCACAAGTAGCTTTGAAAATTGATGTGTCATGTGTGAATATCATTCTTACCCATGCACCAAAGACCTACTGCCAAGCATAGCTCAGTATAAGCCCACACCCAACCCCAATCTCTCCCACATATTCCTGAACAAACACCAGAGAACGTATGCCCCATCCATACATCCACAGCCGCCTGAGCAAGCCAAGCAGTGCAGACGCGGTCCTCCCCCCCTCCCATTCCCATCCAATCCCCTTGGTGGCGCACTTCTACTACAACTACAGGCCTCACCGGTCCAGGCCGATGAGGAGGCGACTCCTCTCCTCCTCCTTCTGGCTCTCGTTCTTGAGGTCGGCGAAGACCTGCGTGAAGTAGTGCGGGTCCGAGTTGATCTGCAGCATCTTGGAGCTCATCAGGTTGATGATGGAGAGGCAGCGGTCCCAGAAGGTCTCCTTGGAGCTCTCCACCAGGAAGGGCTTGAGCGGATAGGAGATCTCGTTGCCCATGTACGAGTAGGACAGGTAGAGGCAGGTGAGCAGCACGGCCTGCAGCTCGTGCTCCGTGGCCACCTCGGAGGAGACCACGTCGCGGCACAGCATGTACACGAAGACCACGTTGGCGGGCGTGACGAAGGCCTGGTCCTGCCAGCCCTGGAGGAGTAAGGAGCGGTCCACGGCGCGCAGCCAGAGCACCGGGTCGGCCGGCGACAGGTGCTTGAGGCGGTAGCAGCGGCCGCACAGGAACTCGCCCAGGCACCGCAGCAGCTCGCTGGTGGAGGCCTGGACGATGACGCGCTTGGGCGTGCCGGAGGCGGCATTGGAGTTGGCCAGGGGCGCCTTCTTGACGGACGAGGCCGAGGTGTTGTTGGCGTTCTTGGTTGGGCTGCCGCCACTCTGGTCCTGGGCGAAGGTGGAGAGGTTGGCGCAGGACTGCGACTTCTTCAGGTTCTCGTTGTTGAGGTGCGTGACGTTGTTCTGGTAGCCGTTGGCATTGGGCTGCACCTTCTTGGAACCCTTTTTCTTGGCCGAGACGGCCACGATGCGTTTCCACGGCAGCACGTTGATGAGCGCGTTGCGCTTCAGGTTCTTGTCCTTGGCATTCTTGCTGTTCTGCACGGCCGTGTAGTGGCCCACCGTGGCCGGGCCGTCCTCAAACAGCGCCGCCTTGCGGTAGCTCGGGGACAGAGACAGCACGGTTCCCATGGTGGCTGGTTTGTTGTTGTCGTTGTAGTGGTGGTGGTGGTGGTGTTGGTGGACCTCTCAGAGGAGGTAGACTGCAGAAGATCTGCAGCAGGCCTGGGGTTTATGAGGGGGAGACGTAAGGGTCCTGGCCTCCTCGCTTCTTCCAAGAGAGGAAGGGCCCCAAGGCTACCAGACTGGGCTTGTCTTCAGCATCCACGGCAGGAAGGGAGGAGGTTTTTTTTTAAGAATCCAAAGGGGAGGGCTGGCTTTTGTTGTCTTGGAGGAACAGTGGGGCTCGTCTCACAAGTTCATGCAGCCACGTTGTCTGTCTCTCTCTCTCTCTTAGTCTGGGTGTCACCTCTCTGTCGTCAACTGGTTGTTTTTAACCTCGGGAGCAGCTGTGGAGATCACAAAAGCATGACCTAATTATTCACAATGATCAAAACAACTGACAAAAGGTTGATTGGATTATCTTGAGGTGGAGCTGTGAAAGGACCGTTCACACCTGTATATCCATAGCAAAATCCCCTTATGTACAGGATTATAAACATTAACAGAAGATTACTCTTTTGATAATGTCATTCTCAAGGCTTCCTTGGTGGGAAATCATATTACAGAGTTTATAACACGTTATGCCTTTTGCCCCATCAGAGAAAATAGGTTAATGGTGATGCATAAATGGGGCATAAAGAGGAAGCCACCGTGAAGTAGGCTATTCTTTCTGCTATGTCCTTTCGTATTGATTGTTTTTCGACATCAGTGAACATCCCAGTCAATCCTTGTGAGTCGTCTGAAATTCCTGAAGACGCATCTCTGCAACCTTCTCCTTTACTGAATTTGTCCTTGCACAGCGCCGGATCGAATACCTTGCTGTAGCCTTTTATGTATCAAATGGTTCGGTGATAACATTGCGGGATGTTAGGTGGCACATAATCACTAGCCTATAACCTACGCCAGCTAAAAATAGCAGTGCTACCGTATGAATATGGGGCATGCAACTGGGGCTGTTATCAGTTAGGGTTATTACGAGATTGTATCACTCTCCGGCCAGCGTAAACGGATTTAAATTGACACATTTTTTAATTCAACTGCGTCAAAAAATATGGCAAAGTACCGCACATCCCCGAATAGAGACTGACCCACACCCAGCGTTAAAGGGGAAGCCAATAAAACGTAAACATGCGTGAAGGCTATTTTTCCTCAGGCAGAAACGCCATCACTTCAGCTGTCTCTTTTCTAAAGCCCGTGTGCATGAAGCTCTTGAAAATGAATTATGTTATTGAGATGATCTCCAGATCACAAGTGGGAATTATATTAGTCGATGCAGCAGTGTAAATATATTCAGGCTACAGTAGCCTACAATCCTAACTGCGCAACATAATTTATCAAATGACCCCAATTAGCTTCATTCGAGGGACGCAAGAGCACTATAAATAACATATTGGTTTATGCATTCTTAAATGCAAAAGCTTCTTGAAAGCAAACCAATAACTCAAAATAGCAAGGAGTTGGCCTAAATATATGAGGCGTTATTGATGTTGCGTTTGTTTATGTGGTTACTGTCCACGGTACTGAAAAGTAGCCCATGCATGTTTGGTGATAGAACGCAGTAAATAGGCTACCATTTCCCTGTTCCACTCTCTTTCGTTTGCAGTGTTTCCCCCCTCAACCTATGCCCATTTAGCCTACAATCATCTACTCAATTGTCGTTTCATGAATTCCCAATTCTCCAAAGTCTCCATCACAAGCTCGCATTATATGTAAAATATAATAATAATAAAAAAACAGCGATCGCAGGTCTTGGCTTTGGATGATTGTGGATCTGTGGAGACTATTCCATTTAAAACGCACTCACCAGTGGTTGTTTTTCCCCTCAACGCAATCACAAGCGAACGCAGGGGCACGCAATCTCTGCGTCTGAGTTGATTCTTTCCCCCTTTTGAAATTCAGCTCATCAAGGTGAGAAGAATCCAGTCATCTCAAGGAATGTCCAATGGTCAAAGATAAAAAACGCAATTAAAATTCCGATGAAAGTCCGTTTAATCAGAGGAGAACCCCCCACGCCTTGTCGGAGCTCTCTGCTGGTTGTCCTCCTGTGTTGCGGTGATGTGGAGATCTCCGAAGGATGGGGATGCTGAGAGCTGTGAAGCTGCGCTATTGGTCCTCGCCAGTCAGTGCAGACACGGCTTTAGATGGCTGTTGTGCGCTTACACACGCTCCGCGCTGCCGCAAGGAGCACTGTTGGCCAATGAAATGTAGTGAGCGAGCGCCTCTCAGTGCTGTCCTTGGTGCTGGTTTTTGACAGCTCCACCCTACGCGTCTGTCCGCACCCGCACAAACACCAAATATGGCATTCGTTGGCCTTTTGGCCCATTAAAAATCTATGTCGTTCAATAAGGCATTATATGCTGGCCAGCCTACAAAATAAAATGCTTAACTGATGAAAATTGCATCTGGGCTAAACAGTGCGGTTGTCAACAAGCTGCAACCTAGGCCTAGGCCTAGGCTACAGAACCCAGAGGTCTCCTACCCATTTGTAATAATGATATATGATAATAATGATCTAAAATAGGCTAAAATATCAGTTTTCTTGTTAAGAATATCACTTGCCGTGACGCAATGCTTTCTTTTTTTTCAATCATATGAATCCCTCGATTACCGTCCATGGGTGTGATGAAAACTACACTTCCCGAACATATTCGACTCTACCCAGAAGTCCTTGTAACTGCGTTTTTGGTGTCACGCTCGCGATTGTTTGGGGGCTGGTTGATTTTGAATAGGGAAGATGGCAACCGCGGCAGTGGTTGAGTTTCAGAGAGCTCAGTCTCTCATTACTACGGACAGTAATGCCTCCATCGATATTTTACACTCAATAGGTAAGTGTAAATTACATCACGTTAACTAAAAGGGTTTTGATTTTCATTGTATAGCTGCTTTTCTTCCACCATAACCAGACTCCGTTTGTTGGATGCTAAACAGCCGGCTGATGCGTTGCTGACTCACTGTAGCTAGCCATGCTGGTGCTGGTTAAGTGGACCTGAGCGAGCGAGCGAGCTAGCTGGCTAGCTAATAGTAGGCCATTTCTTAGCGTGGTAGCTAGCAACATAACTGTTCATACAACCGTCTGTGAGTCACTATCATCGAGCCAAAACAGCAATTCATTATCCAGCCTAGCAAGTTAGCTATTGACCTCACTTAAGTTATAAGCCGCCTGAAGTCGATATTATGATAAACATTGACATTTGACAATATTGATAGACAGGGGTGTCGTTTAACATGCAGAAGTTGTTGGTTGTTGGTGGATAACATTTCATAATTGTGGATAGCTTGCAACTAGCTTGCTGGCTAGCAATAAATTAGCAAGTCGATTTTCATCTGATGAATACCAGGCAAGTTTTGGCCCTGTCATCGTGTTCATTACGTTGGTCTGCAGTTATCAAACATAAACTTGTTGGATGAAGTGTGTGTAATGTTTTTGGCAGGTGTATATTTGGTACCTACCAACTAGTTAACTGAAGTTGATGTGGTTAACGATTTGGCCAATTCATTTATTGACAGACGCTAGCTGTGTAGCTAGTAGGCTAGTTGTGTAGTCCAGTAACATTAGCGGTCAACCCAAAATTTGCTCTGGTTTGTGCAGCTGTCATGCTAGCAGTGACACATCTTCTACGGTGTCATCCACGGTGTTGTTGTTTTCCATCATCTTGTATTGCTCCTAGGTCGGCAGTATAGAACTAGGCACATTTGTTGGAATGCAAAAGAAGGGCACCCATTTTAAAAGAAACATTAAAAACGTATGGATGTGCAAATCTTATACAATCTTACAAGCAGTTGTGTAGTATGTCATCTGAGTAAGCACTCGAACATGAAATATGTACTACATGGAATTTGTTTCTGTGCCTCACTTTTATATGAGGGAAATGAGGAATAGTACACATTTATGGTATGTGCTGCTGTTTGAATAGTAGGCTATTCCACATACACATCATTTTGTAGATTTATACATCTTGTCAATCAAGGGTGCGGTGAAACAAGCAGTGCACATTGATGCATATGACTGACAGCTGTAGTTTCTTCACATGTCTGTCTCTGTCATTATTACACCCTTTGAATGGCACATTCTTGCTGATTGATCACTATAGGCTACAGGAGTTAATTATCATACTCGTTGCTCCCTGGGGACATTCATTTAATTGACTTAATTGCTTAGAATGTTTGAAAAGTTGCCAACCCTGTGTTTTTGTCTGTCTTATAGAGAGCACTTTGGTTTATATGAACTCTGCCGAACAAAATACTGTTACAACTAGGCCTCTAGTCCAGTAGATGTTTATTAAACACATATGGGCCATCAAAGTGGCTTGTAAGGTGTCTCTTCTACCTGTCAAACTGCGTTTTCACCAGCATTTGACCAGTTGATGGGTGTTAATATAGAGCTCCTGGTTATAGCCTCTAAAGATGACTCCTCCTGTTTTTCAAGTTTAAGTATTTTTATTCAATATCATAATTTATTTTTTATGTCAAACCCAGGGGGATCCATATCACATAAAACAGCACAACACAGTACAAAAAAAATGAAAAGAGAGGGAAAAAACAACAACATACAGATATTGCATAGCTCACAATTTCATTGTTAATGAACTGTCTTATTTCTACTTCTTCTCCAGTGAGGCGAGATGTCCAGCAGGATGATGAGGAGGCCGTCAGGGTCAAGGAGCAGAGCATCCTCGAGCTGGGACAGCTGCTGGCCAAGACTGGCCAGGCTGCAGGTATGTTTGTGCTTTTAGCTCCATGGGCCTATACTAAGGGTAACTTAAGGGTAACTTAAGGGTAACTTAAGGGTAACTTAAGGGTAACTTAAGGGTAACTTAAGGGTAACTTAAGGTTACGTTTAGAGGTAAATCATCTAATAATACAAGAGCTTTTCCTAGGAAAATGAGGACTCCAGGGTCTTCTATTGGGTGATTTACCTCTTAACTTAACCTTAACTTATCCTGAACCCAGTGCTTAATTTGAGGGGGAGCAAGGGGGAGCTAGCTCCGGAACCTCAGACGAGAGCTCCGGAACCTTAGATGGAACCTCAGGGAAAGACATCATAGACACCCCCTCGGGGGGGGGAGCCACCCATCCTCTGCGCTCCTGGACCTCCCGCTTGACAAATTAAGCACTGCCTGAACCAGCTTTGTAGCATAGGTCCCTGGTGTTTCTAACTGGTCTTTAACGAATCCCTCTCTAACTGGTCCAGAAACTCAGTGAGATAATAAATCAGGAGTATGAACCTGGCCTTGGCTGTGATGACTCACAAGGCCAAGGCACCATGGGGTTACGCTGGGGACCAGGCACTTCAGCCATGGATCATGTAGGATATGAACCTGCAATCTTCTGATCTCAATATCCACAGCTGCCTAACCATTAGGCCTTAATAGTTAGGCAGCTGTGAATATTGAGGCTACCGTTTCTATGTGTCTTTCTTCCACAGAGCTGGGCGGGCTGGGATTCGAACCTTCCGACACTAATACCCACAACTCCCCAACCATTAGGCTATATTTGTATGTGGGTCAATGATTTTTTTTGGGCTCAGACATCAGGTGTTACTTAACCACTGCTAATGGCCATACATTAATTAATAATTTGTTATGTACTTCAGTGGATATGCTTCTAGATAATTCACTTAAAACATTTTTTACCCAATAAGTGGCATTAGCTGTGGTTGCACCACCCTGACGTGTGCTACTACTAAAACGTCATTTCCCCATGCGTCTCCTCTCCTCCACAGAGCTGGGTGGGCTGCTGAAGTTTGTGAGGCCTTTCCTCATCTCCATCAGCAAGGCCAAGGCGGCGCGGCTGGTGCGCTCCCTGCTCGACCTCTTCCTGGACATGGAGGCGGCCACGGGCCAGGAGGTGGAGCTCTGCCTGGAGTGCATCGAGTGGGCCAAGAATGAGAAGAGGACCTTCCTCAGACAGGCCTTGGAGGTAGGATTATTATTATTATTAGCAGTAGTAGAAGTAGTAGTATTAGTAGTAGTAGTAGTAGTGGGAGTAGTATAGGGTGTTCACTGTTAGATTTTCTCAGTTGTGTGTGAGAAGATGAAGCAAACCATTTTCACCTGCTCTCCTGCAATAGTAGCAATCTTGGAGGTGAACAGTTTCATCCAGACATGGTGATTAGTGCTCACGGTTTACTACGTAATTCCATGTGACAAGGACCCTTGTCTTTGAGAAAACACATGCACATGTTCGCTGACAGTAAACCTCATGACATCTTGAGAGTTTTGAGGTATGTACCAGAGATCAGTAATGGCACATTTACCAGTAGATGGGAGTAATAACTTACAATATTTCGTCATTTGCCTAGTATTATTTATCCCCCACCAACTGGGCAAGGCATTGGCTGTACTGTGCCACTGATTCCTATATCTGCTGGGGGAATAGAGAAGGATGCCCTCATTCATCCCAGTCACCTCTGTATAGTGAGTTTAAGACTGGTTCATGCTGTCGGCACAGATTCATTGTGACCACACTCACCGGCCACTACATTAGGAACACCTGTTACAACTGCACATTGAGGCACATTTCTGATCACCCAATCACATGGTGGCAACTCAATGCATTTGTGCATGTAGATATGGTCGAGATGATCTGATGCAGTTCAAACCGAGCATCATAATGGGGAAGAAAGGTTATTTATATTACTTTGATCATGGCATGGCTGTCAAGCCAAAAGGGCTTGATTTGAGTATTTCAGAAAGTACTGATCTACTGGGATATTCACACACAACCATCTCTAGGGTTTACAAAGAATGGTGCAAAAAAGAAAAAATAATGCAGTGAGTGATCAGCGATTCTGTGGGCAAAAATGCCTTGTTGATGGCAGCGGTCAGAGGAAAATGGCCAGACTGGTTTGAGCTCATAAAAAGGCAACATTGAAGTCAAATAACTACTCATTATGTACAACCGAGGTATGCATAAGAGAATCCCTGATTACCAGGCATGAAAATCCCTCACCTTTCGGCGAATTTCGCCGTTTTGAAATCAAAATGGGTCATTTCTGTGAATCGTGTAGATCCGAGGAGAATTTTTTTTTTTTTGGGGGGGGGGTCGAGCGAGGAGAAAAGTGTAGCGCCAACTTACTGTATCATTGTGTAGCGCTCTACCGCAGAAAACTTCATATAATTTCAGGAGAGATTCCACAACTGACAATGACGTTTGACCAATCACAGCATTTGTTGCTGTCGGCACAGCCAATAACGTGAACGAGCTCAATCTAAGTCCCGCCCTTCATACTTATCTTTGAAAGCGTTTTAAACAGGTGAAGCTTTGGTCTGCGGGGCTGGCGTGGTTGTATCAAATATCTTTCTTTTTAGTTCTAGAACATCTCTGATTACAAGAAAATGTCCAAACGATCCGTCACGTATAGTCTACACGTTTCCCAGAGAGGTAGCTATTTGAGATCATGATCCTTGTTATGACAACATCAAGACGCAAGCATTTCGATGAGAAGTGAGTGGATGTAGTTAGCCACAGAAGTTAAGCTGTTTTCCTAATAATTTGAAACCGCATTTGCCCTGCCCACGTGAAAAAGTATTTATTCTCAAAAGAGCTCCCTTAATGAAAGCTTGGGTAGGCTTACGGCACGTTTTCCTGACGGCTATTTTAACGGGTCTGTGCGCTACGGAATGGCGAAAGAGTACGCGCTACGGCCGGGGAAGAAGCGCATATCTACGCGAGGCATCCAACATCATGCTTCGAATGCTGCGGCTTCTTATAGCACGCACGAGAGAGAGGGAGAGGGAGAAAGAGCGAAGCCTAACTTAGTCAATCGTTTGACACGGGACAAATTGTTTTAGGAATCATGCCAAGTTTTTTGTAATCCCTTGGTAGCCTACATCTAAATGACATATTAAAAATGTAGTGGAACACGGCCAAACAGTTTTTTTTCACGGTCAAAGTTGGAGCTTTCCTATTATTATTTTTTTTATATAGGGAAACAGATATACTAGGTGAATGGACAATTCAGTAGTTTATCCAAACTGTGTCAAAGATTTTTTTGTATTACAAGTTGTCTGAAATATAATGATTAACTGTTCAAACGAGATCACAACCAGGCAAGCGTTGAGGGGACATTGGATAGTGTTGAGAGGAGGGGGTGCTTAGTTGCCATTGGGGGGCATTAGTCTATTTTATTTTTAAGGGGGGCATTGGCAGGGTTTTGATGAGGTCAAGGGGGAATTTATTTTAAAAAAAAAGCCTGAGAACCAAAACCCATTCTATCTATCTATCTATCTATCTATCTATCTATCTATCTATCTATCTATCTATCTGCCCCCCTCATCAGACATGACAGCATGACAATCATGAAGTAACGAAGATGGTTGACAGTTCTTCTTATGTTCACTGTCCCTGGGTCGCTACAGTATGCTCAAAATTCATCATTTAAAGACGGTTTTAGCTAAATTTTCTCCCATGGGAGACCATGCCCCCAGACCCCCCTAGTATGACTCAAAACGCCACTGCACACCACACATTCGCGCGCACCGCTGCAGCACACGCGCCGCTCCGTGCCACCGCGCCACGCCGCACCTTTCTCACCTTTTTCACCCCTGACCCGTTTTCATGCCTGGATTACACAGCACATCAAATCTTGAGGCAAAGGGCTATAGCAGCAGAAAACCATGTTTGGTGCCACTCCTGTCAGCTAAGAACAGGAAAATGAGGCAACAATTTGGACAGGCTCACCATAAACGAGACTGGAAGATTGGAAAAATGTTGCCTGGTCTGATGAGTCTGATGAGTATCTACTGCAACACTCAGGTGGAATGGTGAGAATCTGGCGTCAACAACATGAAAACATGGGTCAACCCTGCCTTACATCAACGTTTCAGGCTGGGGATATAATGGCATAAGGATATTTTCTTAGCACAATTTGGGCCAACAACAGCCTACCCGAGTATTGTTGCAGGCAGTTCAGGCAGTTCTGAAGGCAAAAGGGGGTCCAACTCTGTATTAGAGAGGTGTTCCTAATGAAGTGGCCGGTGAGTGTATTTCACAATCATTAGTCAAACTATTTGCTCATGTTTAACTAAACATACTTTACCACAAAAAAGTGAGGTTCACTTTCAACCAATTGGATATGTTGTGGCAGAGTTGTTTAAGTTTTGCATTTCTTTTGATAAGAAGGAAATTATATTGGGTGCAGTCATACTGAATGAGTTATGGGAAATGTATTTGGAGTGTGCTTCGTAGTTGTTCTAGAAGCACATGATCAGTGATCACCATTGGTAACTATGTTGTCATAATCTGATCAGTCTTCTTTTCTTTTTGTCTGCACAGGCCCGTCTTGTCTCACTGTATTTTGACACCAAGCGGTATCAGGAAGCCCTGTCACTCGGTAAGTTGGATATGATGAAAGGGATGCATGATCAGTCTGAGTGGGAATGAGTCTGTACGGCCCTATTCACGTGATCTGTCTCGAAACAGAATTGTTGGAAAGTTATCACCTCATCACACAAGCCTTATGTTAAATCGAATAGCTATGGGTGTGTCCCGGTTTTCTATAGTTACCCACATTACATGCAGATGCCCTTACCATGCTTCACTATGTTGGGTATTAATCACTTGCTCTATTAACATCATCTCAAAGCACTTGCTACTTATACTGACTGGTCGTGTCCTTTTAAATCGTTGAGTGATAAGCTTTCATCAAATTTAATGGTGCTTTGATTCTGAGGAAGACCATGTGAATGGAATTGTCAGTCAATTGCTGCATAAATAAAAACAAAATGAAAGTGTTTTTTGTCCCACGAGGCTTGCAGCTGCTGTAGGAGCTGTGAATGTTTCAATTCAAAAGTAATATTTATGGTTTCAAGGCAGGCAGTTTGAGGATCACTACTCTCTGGGTAAATCTAACGAATGCAGTTGTTGTCCACCACCAGGCTCTCAGCTGCTGCAGGAGCTGAAGAAGATGGACGACAAGGCCCTGCTGGTGGAGGTGCAGCTCCTGGAGAGCAAGACCTACCACGCACTCAGCAACCTGCCCAAGGCCCGCGCCGCGCTCACCTCCGCCCGCACCACCGCCAACGCCATCTACTGCCCCCCCAAGCTGCAGGCCGCCCTCGACATGCAGTCAGGTGAGCCCCAGTGACATGTAACACGGCCATCTACTGCCACACGACCTGTTCACACGCAGCATGGAGCTTTCTGATTGTTAGCTGATACAGAGCCGTTCTACCAGAGCTATCTGTTGTTTTCTACACCACAAAGCAGGGGCAATAGGCAGAGCATACATGAGTGCAATTATTGACAAACCAAAACATGGATCAGTTTAGGAGCACGTTTTTTCTGGCTTTGACGATCCAAAAATCGGGTTGTCTGAGATCGCGATTTTCGGTCTAACACGGTAGATCTTTCAGCCCTAGCCTTTACTATTTGCCTCGTCTTTGAACACGTGCACCTAAGTGTTGTGCTGGGCATCTGTTGATCAAGGCACCTATTCCCAGTCACTACTCATGGGGCTGAAATATTTGTTGTTTTGGATAAAAGTGTCTAAGTTTAATGTAATCTTGTCCATGCATAGTATAGTCTGCTCTTAGTTTACTGCATACAAATACAGCCTATGGCTTTATGAAGTCAAGGTGTTTTTTGACCATGGTTGTGTTTGCACGCCTGGGTCATCCCACTTTGTCTTTTTCTTTCTCTTCTTCTTCATCTTTCTCTTCTTCCGTTCTCCTTCATTTCTCTCTCTCTCTCTCTCTCTCTCTCTCTCTCTCTCTCTCTCTCTCTCTCTCTCTCTCTCTCTCTCTCGCCCCCTCACTCTAACACAGCCCATTACGATGCCTTGCCAGAAGGTGCTGACACATTGTGCGTGTGTGACCGTTCTCTCTTTCTCTCGCCCTTCCCTGTGCAGGAATCATCCATGCGGCCGAGGAGAAGGACTGGAAGACGGCCTACTCTTACTTCTTTGAGGCCTTCGAGGGCTATGACTCCATCGACAGCCCCCGTGCCGTCACTGCACTGAAATACATGCTCCTCTGCAAGATCATGCTCAGCCAGTGAGTCAAATCAACCCTCTACCAGTCAAACCTAACCACCCACACACCCACCTATTCATTTATCAACACCCTGGCCATTTCTCAATGTCAAGTGTATGAGCCTTGGAAATATGTCAGCCTAATTAGTCACGCCCAGTGATTGGATACTCTGCAGAGTTCACCTAAGAGTATCCAATCACTGGGCTTCATTACGAAGGCTGATACACTTGGAAGGGTGCACACTAGACTTTGAGAATTGGCCCACCTGATTTGTCTGATCCTGAATTGGTTACAAATGTGGGTGTGAAACTGGGTGTGACGCTGCATTCACACCAACGGCGCGGACATCGACAGTACGTCCACAGAACGTGCCCGTTATCAGTCCGAAACTGTTGGAATACATGAAAACAAATCATGCCTTGCACACAGGAGCGCAGTGTAAGCGGACATGTCCGCGTTGCTCCTTGAAAATAGAACTCGAGTCTATTGTCTATGTCTATGTGTGGGCTCCATTGAAAATGGATGGCTGCTGCCCGCGGATAGAACGTGGACGTTTACTGTGCAGTGTGCAAGGCAGCCCGCGAACCTCTCGGACTCGCACTGCTCACGGAGACGTTAAGGAAACGTGCCGTCCCTGTGTGCATGTACCGTGAGGAAATGCATTGCATTAGTTTTGGCTTTAAAGGACATAAAGATTGTTGTAAACCTGCTCAAACAGAGAATCAAGTCACTCACCCAGCCATTATCACCACCCTTTGTACTCACACCATTCTCTATTCTCAATTAGTTACGATGATGTGTGACAAACTGTGCATATTGTATGCAGATGATTGTACAAATGATTCTGATTGAAGATTGTCTGTGCCCTTGTTTAGGTTTATGCCACCACCACTTATTAAAAGGCTTTTTGGTGACATAGCAAGGCGCGTTGATTATTTTTGACCACCTGTAAACTCTCCACCTTATCTGCTCTTCCTTGCAGGCCAGAAGATGTCCAGGCTCTGATCAGTGGCAAACTTGCACTCCGGTATGCTGGAAGACAGGTAATCAATCCCGATCCGTGTGTTAGGATTTAACTTCCGGTATTGAGGTAGTTTTCTTCCCCGTTGTTGAATATTGCATGTTCATGTTTTTATTGCACTTGCATGTTCATTTGCTTGTGTTGGATGGATTTGTCACGATTTTCTTTTTCTCTCTTTCCTCTTCACAGACAGATGCACTGAAAAGTGTAGCACACGCCAGCAAGAACAGATCATTAGCTGACTTTGAGAAGGTGAGTTGGATTAAATGTGGTCAATTGTGATGAAATGTGTGTGATTGAAGGTTTCTTTGCAATGTTTGGATGTGTGGTTATCAGCCCATTTCGCAACTTCAAATAAGTTCCCTTTTGAAGCGAAGTAGGTATAAATGACTACGGGGCTGTGTATGCTCTTGCGGCAGCCTGTCCCAGTGATCGTTTTGATTTTTGCTCCGCCTGCTGAAATTGCTAGGTTTGCACTGTTATTCATCGTCACAACAGTAGGGGCAAAGAGGGGATTGTTGAAGCTGCCTTCAATAGAAGGAGTAGACTATAACATGTCTGTTGGTTTTTAGCTTCATTTATTTATACAGACTTGAAGGCCATGAAAATGTAACATATATTTAAATGTTCTCGAGTGCAGAGGGCTCTGGTTGAGAGGACTAATCACAGCGGCTGCTGCCGTGGTTGTCTGTGTAGCTTGTCTGCGGGCAGTCACATTTTTGGAGGTGGACACTAGAGGATGACATTTTTCGGGAATTCCTGCGGGACACATGATTCCCACGGGATTCACGTGAAACAGGAGTCAAACTTTTATCCATGTCATGATTGGGACAGGACAGAAATAATATTTCATGGGAGCAGGCAGGAGCGGGAATGCCAATATAGGTGACTGTTCTGAATGTAGGCTATTTCAACCCTTTCATTCACATTTTTGCTCCTGGCCTTGAATGAATACCAGAGCTGTGCATTTTCCCTGATTCCCTGCGAGAGGTCCTCGCATAGCCACACTGCCTGTCCGACAACGTCAATATTGGATCAGTGGGAATGCGCTATAAAAACGGTTCTTCATGTTTTTTGAATGTTGAATTTGGTGTTGGCTATGGTTGAGTCCCCGTAGCAAACAGAACAGAGAAAGAACAGACTCCCGCTCGCATACACAGAGATCAGTCAAAGCGCGCATGATTCATTTCATCTCATCCTTCTTTGACGCTGTTGATTTTTATGTGCTGTGTCAAAGCGTCTTACAGCTTTTCAAAAAGGACGTTTGGTTAAAACGTACAAATGCAGGCAGGAGTTTGCATTATTAACAGGAAACCTCTTGAATCTGATAGTGAAATAGCTACTTGTAGAATTACTGTTTGCAGGCTCGAAAGACTTTGCCGTTATGGCATTTCCCAATTACCTCCGCGATAACAGGAAAAAGTTAGGCTAATTTAGCACAGAATGCAATCGTAATCAAAGTAGTCAAGATATAGTACGAGGAGGATTCAGAAGTAGTGTTCAGTGTGCGCAAACTCTGTCAAGTTGGCAAGCGTCGCGGTGTCTAAAAGGGCATCCAACAAAGGAAGTTTACTGCTCCGCCTCCCTGTTTCGCAGTTTCGCCCCATGTGTAGGGCTGCACAATTAATCGTAAATAATCGAAAATCGTGATAAACTTGCGAAATCGAAGTCGTGATTTTAATCGTGATTTAATCGTGGCAATAGTGACCTACGTTTGAGAGCGTCCTTGAAGCCAGAACATACTGACAGGCTGGTGCTTCTGGCCAGAAATCTGTCCACCTAAGTTTCATGCTATTGTCTTTACATAATTATTACAATTCATTTTATTTTGCTCATCCTGTATATAATTCTTCCTTAGTTATATTTCATCTTGTTATATATTTTTTTTTAAATCTGGGAAAAATCAATAATCGTGATTACGATTTTGACCAAAATAATCGTGATTATGATTTTTTCCATAATCGTGCAGCTCTACCCATGTGTTTTAAGTGTCAAAACGCTGTTATGAAACCGTTGAATTAGCTTGTAGGCCTAGTATGTTTAGATTTAGTCATGCCACTAGTTCAGTAGCCTAACCAGTAACCAGCATCATGAAGTTGACCTATGTAAACTCATGCTTACTGAATGACTAGTCTTAACTAATCCAACTGGTTTCATTACAATAGTAATGCTAGCCTACTATTAATTGTAGCTTCTGATTTCCTCCCTGGTTTTTGTTGCACAGAGAAATGGCATATAGCCTACTGTAGGCTATTAGTGTATGAAGAATTAGATGCCTCCCCCTCCTGTAGTATAATAATAATGATAATAATAATAATAATAATAATAATAATAATAGGGCCTAATAATAATAATTAAAAAATAGAAAAATGCAGTTTTTCTATTAGGCTACCCAGGGTTTCTCCAGGCCCCCATCAGCTTGTATATACTTGTATCGGCTATTATGGCTACAACTGCTTACTAGGAGGCAAATATGCATACAGGTAACGCATACACAAAAAAAATATTTTTCCAACTCTGGACCAGGATTGGGCAGGACGGGAGTGAAAATCCACCCCCATGTCGTGCTCTAGTGGACACCAAGTGTCTGTGAGGCAGACAGGTTGGTTTCCAAGCATAAACTGGGCTTACCCCTTTCAGGCAGAACACCACAGTGTTGTTTGTGCCTCCGTATGCAACCTGCTACGAATGTGTGATACTCACCCTCTACATTCTCTCTGTCTCTCTCTGTCTCTCTCTGTCTCTCTCTGTCTCTCTCTCTCTCTCTCTCTCTCTCTCTCTCTCTCTCTCTCATAGGCTTTGAGAGACTACAAAAGCGAGCTGAGGGACGACCCCATCATCAACACGCATTTGAACAAGCTGTATGACAATCTGCTGGAGCAGAACCTCATCAGAGTCATCGAGCCCTTCTCCAGAGTACAGGTAGAGAGTGCTGTTCACCTACCATTAATGAGTCATCAGGGCTCCAGACTAACTTTTTGCACTGGTTGCACTGGTGCGCCTAAAAAAATTGTTTAGGTGCACCAGCACAAAATTTAGGTGCACCCAAATGTTCACCCCCCCAACACACACACACACGCACGCACGCACCCCAGCTTTATAATAATAATAATAATAATAATAATAATAATAATAATAATAATAATAATAATAATAATAATAATAATAATAGGCTAATAAAAAAGCAATAGGCCTTATAATATAATAATAATAAGAAGAATAAGAATAAGAAAAAGAATAATAATTAATGAAATTATTATTATTTTAAAAGACCTGGAGCCTTCCATGTGCTAGAGGCTAGTCTTCCAAATGTGCTCCTCAAAAGACATGACAGTAGGCTACATAACTACCACATCCTGGCTACAAGTAGGCCTAAGCTAGCCTAAGCTTTAATTTTCAGCAATAAGGCTACACACAAGCACAGATATGGATGGATGGATGGATGGATGGATAGATGGATAGATAGATAGATGGATGGATAGATAGATATTTTTCAAACCCTGTTAAAAATGTCATGATTTTTAAAATCATTAGACACTAATAGCCTATGTTTACAGGTGAATTGGGTTTTGTATTTCCCCATTTTTGAGCGCTCTCCCTCTGCATGATGATTGGGTATCTTAGCAAGCGCTATGAACAGACACGAGAGCACAATTTCGTGCGCGCTTCTCCCACCTATCTCTCGTGCTGTCTCAAGGTGCATGAACGATGGCTTGCCGACAGATATTCAGTTTGGAGTCGCTATCAAAAAACTCTCACTGAAGTCCCGAGACACTAGCCTGTCACCTGTTGTTTGGCCAGCTCTCCACGCGGTTGAAACGGACCATTGTGTTTACAGTGGTATCCGAGGTGAATTGGGTTTTGTATTTCCCCATTTTTTTAGCGCTCTCCCTTTGCATGATGATTGTGGTATCTTAGCTAGCACTACGACAGGACAGCACAATTTTGTGCGCTCACTCCCTCGTGCTGTCTCAATGTGCATGAACGATGCCTTGCCGACAGATAGGCAGTTTGGAGTCGCTATCAAATAACTCTCATAGAAGTCCCGACAGCGTGTCACCTGTTGAATGGCCAGCTCTGCACGCGGCTGAAGCGGACCATTATTATCCGCGCACCCGTCTGCGTTTATGTGATCAGTGGCCGATGTTTAATATATCCTCAAGCCATCTCGTTTTTTCCCCGTGATTGTAACCCTCTCGTCCAAAACTCCCCTGGTTGAGAACGCAAACTCGAGAGCACACGTGAACTCGGATAGTTTAGCGAAGTCAAACATTTTATTCTGAAACGTCGGGCTGCCTCAGCAAGAGGAAGGGGGAGAAGGATAGTTCAGCGGAGTTGAATGACGCATTGACACGTTTTATTGTGTGATGGGCCAGTTACAGTAGGCCTACTGCAGAATGACTATTAATTGTATGGCCATTAAAACGGGTGTTTAGCATTGGCAATTAATTTTGTTCTACTGATGGCTGGTCGCACCGGTGCGCCTAAAAATATTTTTTAGGCGCACTATGGAAAAAAATGGGCGCAT
Organism: Engraulis encrasicolus; assembly: GCF_034702125.1. Lineage (NCBI taxonomy): Eukaryota > Metazoa > Chordata > Actinopteri > Clupeiformes > Engraulidae > Engraulis > Engraulis encrasicolus. Next base: position 7,127,221 of record NC_085873.1, read on the forward strand.
GTGCGACCAAATTGGTCGCACTCTGGAGCCCTGGTCATATTCAGGCTCTGGTTTAGATGCATTCTTTAATTTGCCCACTAATTTATGTTGGTTTAATTTCAACTTAAGCAGAAAACATGTCTGTGTAAGGGGCCGACAAAGAATAGACATGCCACATAATTTGCGTATAATCCAAAGCAGAAATCCTGTGCAAGACCTGGACAAAGTCTTACTTCAAGATCAATAGAAGTTCTCTTATTGATGGTCTTTGTAGTTAGACTTACGCGAGTCAAATTTGAAATGGTAACACTTGTTATTTTAGTGGCATATTGGCCTTTTCTGTTACGCTAGGGATACATTGCAGGCGAAAAGAGCGAGGCGAAGACAGGAAAAATGCAGTGTTCCATTTTGGCAGCTCAACCGTAATAGGGATGTGCATTTCTGGCAGAAACACTATTCGAAATTCGATGGCCACTATTCGAATATTATTCGAAAATCGGGAAAAAAAAGACGTGTTTGCTGACTTAAGGACTCCCCCACCGTCATCCTTGGAAAACATCTACAGAGCGAGGTGGGAGCAATCGCTAGACGATGCTGTGTAGAGCGTTGGCTGGCTACACTTCTGAACGTCCAGCAGCATGTTCACTGAAGGAGGGAGTCTGTGTGATAAAGGTGGCGACCGCGTCCGTGACGTGAAATATTTCTCATTTCCTTCCCCTCCTTCCATTCTCGTCACGGCAAGGGGAATAATAATCCCCACTCGAACAACATTGTGTTGTTCGATAGTTGGCCTGCATTACCCTAGTTAGCAATTGACATTGTTGACATTATCCCGATTCGCACGGCTACAGGGGTGGCTTTTACTTTGGAAAAGTTTGTCATCCAAATCCGAAGCAACTTCATATGAAATGACCCCCAAATAGTTGCAGATTATAGTTCATGTAGTGAGCCAGATAAAACTGCCTCAGCTAAGAGTATCATGTTTACCTCGCTTGTTAGCTCATTATTATTAGCGTTAGAGATATTGAAATAACCTGCCATTGTTGACACTGACATATTGGCTAACGGGTAGCTTACCTTGCAAAAGTTTACGCTGGCCAAATCAGACGCAAATTGATGTGACATTATTCCCGAATAGTTGCAGATGACGGTCCATGTTTACAAAACTATCACCAATTGCAGATTTAAAGTGTCAACGATTTATTGATAAATGCCCAATGCCCATTCCTGAAATGCACGAGATGCGCTTCCCCCTGGCTGTAATCAGTGCGTGTCGGCGGGGGGGCGGGACGCTTTCAGACACACAACGTGTTGGAAATGAAAGATGAGCATCGTTTACTAGGTCCATTTAATGAAACCCTGCAGTAGTTTTCATTTGTCACTTAACACAGCAAGGGAGGCCAACACAGATTTTTTTTAATGTGAGGTCTGCATCTTATGAATGTCAATGTGGATTTTTTGCCAATCAAATGGAATGAAACAGCCATGTTTTGATTTGATTGGCCGCTACAGTCATAAATCTATGCTCATTTGCATGATATTAAACTTAGTTGAATAATTTTGCTGAGCTTCGCTCCTGTTCGCTTGCCTTCGCTTCCCGCATAGGAATGAATGGTGAAGTTTGCTTCGCTTGGACAAATTCGCGTCTGTCCATACCGTTAGTTTATGTTGTTTTTATGGAGGTATGGCTGTAAACAATGTACCTGTCTTTTTGTTTCAGATCACACACATATCTTCACTCATCAAACTGTCAAAGGTAGGTAACCGTACAGTTGTGATGCATAGTAATATGTGTGTGTGAGATGTTTTATTCCTCCATTCCTTATCGATCACAGTCTAAGTGCCATTTGTCATTGACTTCCACAGGGGGACGTGGAGAAGAAACTATCACAGATGATTCTGGATAAGAAATTTCATGGTATGCCTGCTCTCAATTATATTTTCAATCCAAACATTTTCTAAGTTGCATTCCCAGGCAATTAGACACTCTGTCCAATTTCCTGGGAATGCAACTTAAAACATTTTATATATTGTGTCTTTAGCATTCTAGGTCGTGCAATTTTCCCCGTTCCCTTTTTAGTGTATTTTCATGTTGCATCATGCTATTACACACTTTATTCCGCTATACCGTTTGTAAATGTGACAACCAGGGCTCTAAATTAACACCCGCAACCCGCCAAATGCGTGTAAATATTCATTTTGGCTAGTAGAGAAAATGATCTACGGGTAGCGTAGCGCCCAACTGGAATAAATTCTGAACGTCTAAACCGCTGCTTCTGTAATGAACCCAAAGACGGTAAGGTGTCCTACATTACCCGTGATCACTAGCCTATCGTCATGATGTAGCCTACAACCATTGGTTAGTCATTTAATCACAGTAATGTAGCCTCACGCCTATTGGCTAACTGCATCACAGCGCGCACCAGAGCCACTGCTTGTTCGAAGAGCGGAGAGATTTTGAAAGAGTCACGCTGAAGCCAGTTTCAATATTAGGACTAGCGCGGGTTACTTCTGTTTTGTATGTTTGTAAGGGTGATAAAGAATATGGTGGTGGTTACAGCAAATGTTCTGCGTCTGTGAATGCACGTACAGTAACAGTAGAGACGTTAACATGGTGTGGTGGAGCGAATGCGACAAGGACAGATGAGGAGAGCTGCCTGTCAGTTTATGAGCGTAGCTGTCAGTCAGAAGTAGTCTGACATTTTCTAAGTCCTGGTGAAATTGCATGGAGTTGCTGATTCGTAAAGCCCACCCCATCGGAAAGAAGGGCAGACCTTGCGTGGACGTGCGAGTGCGTGAAAAAAAGCATTAACAAAAAACTACTGACGCTATGAAAGTAACAAAGAAAGCAAACATTTCCGTGACATGGCGTAATCGCTACTTGTCATTTTGTTGCGCATGGAGCTCCTGGAGGAAATGAAGGTGTCTAGCAGGCTACTTCTGTGCATAAACACACAAGACATCACTTTATTGCACAAAGTGTGCGTGCGCATGTGTATTTTCTCCTCTCCTATCCTCTCCTCTCCCCTGTTCTCCTCCTCTCGCTCTCGTCTATGCATGGTCCATGATATTTGTCAGTATGTTGATGGCATGCTGTGTTTGTGTGAGGTTTAGGTTTGTTATGTACTGTAGGCTTCGTTTGAGTGACGGTTTGTGGTGTTGGCTGTATTTGGTAGTGAAAGGTCTGGCATATGTAATGTGATTCAGTGGAAATGGAAGAAAAAGTAATGAAATTGATCGAGAAATAAAAATTAAACAGAATTTAAAAAATAATTTTAAGAAGTATATAGACCATAGGCTAGTATATAGGCTACAGTAGGGTCTATAATAGCAGGCTAGGCCTATGTAGGCCTATATCCTTTATCCAGCCTGATCTCCAAAAATTCCGTGCTCCTGGACACGGATGTTAAGGACACGAAATCCGTGTCCAGGAGCACGGATTTTGCCAAAATTCTGTGCTCCTGGACACGGAATTGTTTTCCATGATGGGCACACGGAAGTGCTTTCTATCTATTACCTCAGCACTGTGTTAACTCTATCATTAGAAAATACATACCAAATGCTAATCCTAAACAAAATAATGCTATAGCAATTTAAGTTGTGCCCTGACCAAAACATTCCCTAACCTTAACCTGTCATTAAAGACATATTTTTGAGAAATACCTTTTCCAGTTGGTTGCTAGGCTATCAAATTCATATAATGAATGAAAGAAAACTAGCTGTGCACAGACCAAAACAATCCCTAAACCTAACCTGTCAGTAGGAAATGTTTTTTTTTTTAGAACAAATATATTTGAAATTAGACATATCCTGAGAAAATACAAGACTGTGGAAACATAGAGCTGTGGGAGTAGTCTAGAGAGCACTTCTCTGTGTCCATCACGGAAAACAATTCCGTGTCCAGGAGCACGGAAAACAATTCCGTGTCCAGGAGCACGGAAAACAATTCCGTGTCCAGGAGCACGGAATTTTGGCAAAATCCGTGCTCCTGGACACGGATTTTGTGCCCTTAACATCCGTGTCTAGGAGCACGGAATTTTTGGAGATCATGTTGCCTTTATCTGAGTTGTGGAAATAGTTGAAAAATAATAATAAAAAACATAACACAGTTTATTTTGGCGAGATAAAAAAATGGCTAGTTGAACTTCTGTTTGGCTGGTAAAAAAGAAAATCTACCAGCCAAATTGGCTGGTGGTGGAAAAAGTTAATTTAGAGCCCTGGTGACGACCATAGTAAAATCCTTGTCTTGAAATGAATGAGCGCACACAGCAATGTTCTGTCGCTTAATCTCGTCGCTGCCGGTGTGTTCGCCCGGTAACACTGGTTTCTCCATGACCTCCACAGGTATTCTGGACCAGGGTGAGGGGGTTCTGATCATATTCGAAGAGCCTCCAGTGGACAAAACCTACGGGGCGGCCTTGGAGACCATTCAGAACATGAGCAAAGTGGTCGACTCACTTTACAACAAAGCAAAGAAGCTGACATAGGTAAGACCTGTGCCTCACACTGATTGTTGTTGGCAAGGATTTTTTTAAATTGGTAAAAATGGGCATTTCAGTACTGTTTCCCTGTTCATTACTTTGAAAGGTTAATATAGAAATTAACATCTCTGCAGCCGAGAACTTCCACATTGGATCACAAACCATAACCCCCAGAACTGTAAATGTTGCTGGTAAACAAAAAAAGTGCAGAATTATACTATTTCTAGAATTATATTGTATTATTACAATCTGTCTTTTCTTTATGCCCTACAGGACCAGTGTCCGGATTGCAGCTAAGAGGGACAGAGTGTATGTACTGTGTGTGATGTGTGTGTGCGTCTGCGTGTGTGTGTGAATGTGTGAGGCCAACACGTGGAACCTTTTCTTGTGGGGAGGAAGGACGTCAACAAGCAGCATTTGAGGAAAAAAAAAAATCAAAAACAAACTGCAAGGGGAGTCTCCACCCCCCACAACTCCCCCCTCCCACCTGAGAGTTTTTAACACCTCCAATGGACTTCAACAAATTATATACATCCCTTTATTTCTTTCTTTTCTTTCACTTGTTTTCCGCTCAGTGTTCTTCTCAATGTATCTCAACGGCCATCCTTGGCCATCAGGGATTGAACTTACAGCCACAATAAAAGATAAAGCAGTAATCATATATCAACTGTATAAATCTCGTACAGAATACATACATGTCAGTCTTATGTACAGAGGTGCAATACACAAATCAACCACCAGGAGGACCTTGAACGTTCCCAGTTTTGAGTTTCTCTGCCTCAGTCTTTTCCAGAGCGTTCTATATCTTCAAGAAAGCACAGATACTTACTGGCTTTCAGGCTTGGCCAGTTGTTTGTTGGTATTTAGGGAGTGTTTGCGTTTTAGAGGGAACGTAATGATGCAGCCACACACGGATGTGGTTGAACGCCATTGCCAAGACAAGGCCCCTGGTCTCTGTTAATCCTCATTCAATGCATTTTCTCTCTCTCTCTCTCTCTCTCTCTCTCTCTCTCTCTCTCTCTCTCTCTCTCTCTCTTTCTTTCTTCCTCTACCTCTCTCTCTCTCCCCGTTCCCTCTCTCTCTCTCTCTCTCTCTCTCTCTCTCTCCTGTAAATCTGCTGTACAGTGTTGACTCATGCCCTTCTTTCCCTCATTCCTCCCAAAAGATGGATACAAAGCATCAATCCCTTCCCTTTCCCTTCAATCCTTTATCCCCTATTAACTATCCTCATACCATTGGTGCCCACACAAGGCCTTTACTCCTTTCTGTTAAAGCATTAGCTGCAATAGCAGTCTTTGGGAGGGTGAGGAAACAACTGATTCAATTTAGAAGATCCACACATTCATGTTGAGCATTTATGACAAGCTTCTGTGTCTGAATACACAGCCCCCCCCAAAACGGTAGTTTTCTGGTTATTGTACAATGCGCTAGCAACCAAACTATTTCAAAGCAGTTTATATATCACTTGATTTTGTTTTCTCTTTCTCCCCCAGTCTCTTTTCGTTTCTACATATTCTACCAATAAATGTTTTTATTATTATTTCTGTAATTCATGTCTGCTCCATAGAAATGTAGTTGATTTGTAACGAAAAACGACAAAAAAAGCAATTGCCATGGTTTCATAATTTGAGTCTTTTGCTTGCAGAGTTATGAATATGCTTTGTACACGTACAGGATTGTTAGAATGTAATTTCCTTAAATTACAGCAGGCTGCATTGCATGCTTTTGGTTGGACAGCTGAAAAGGTGGCTGGCTGGCTGCTCCAGCAGCCTTTTATTTTGTCGATCAAAATGTAACTTTCTGCTTAAATATAAGCAGGTGTGTGGTTTTGTGCCTGATGAGGATTGATAGATGTGCAGAGGTCAGGGGAATCGTCTGGTGCCTAAAGTGGTGCTTGAGAGGTGGGGTGGGGTGGGGTTGGGTTGGGTTGGGTAGCATACTGTAGAGTAGGAGGGTTGCTTCAAAGATAAAACAGAACTCAAAAGGGAAATGTATGAAATCAGAAAGTGCCCCCATCTTCAGGTGGCTTGTCAGGACTTGTCTGGCTCGGTAGTGACTGGATGCTTGGCTTCAAGCAGTGCATTGTGGGCTTGAAAGGATGATGTTTTTGGACAATCTTCTCCGAATGACTGTTCACTGCATGGATAGCTAAGGACATTTGGTCCCACACAGCACAGAGTGCATTGTTTTTTGCCAGCCACTAGTGACTCCGATGATTTTGAACAAGCCCTATTTGTTGTGTGGGGACTGGTGAGGAAGGTATTGGCCAGGTACAGGGTACAAGTTCTTGATTATTGGCAGAGAATTTGGGCAAAATGCCATTGTAGAATACATGTCATTTTGGTTTGTTCCAGAGTTAGGTTTGTGCTGTTATCTTTCTGCAGGATTGTGGACCACTGGTGAGGGCAAATGGTCTGGCAGCTGTTTCCATGGAGAAATGTTTTTTTTTGTTCCCTCTTGGAAACTCCTTGAAATTTGTCCCAGGTTATAATAAATGTGCCATACAATGCACCAAGCAGGAAAAAGTGAGAAGTTAAAAAGCCCTCTGTCCATTCTTCAACGTCATGTTTTTCCCCCTAATTGATGTGGAATTAAAATTGAGTTTCACTGAATGGTGAGGTATTGGAACAGAGGAAGATACGGTAATAAATAATACTGAATAGAATGCAGGGTATTTTGTTTTTTCCTGGCAATTTCTCCCTCCCTAGGGAATAATGATATTTCTACTGCTAAATAACCTTACAGGGCTGAGCATTTCTATTACTGTGATGAGAAAAAAAGATCAAGTATCGGGGCTCAAACACATGATTTTACTGTTGTGTCCTGCATTTAAAAAGAAATTAAAATAATTATTTTCAAGTGATACCTGCATCCTTTGTTGCCTTGCAATCAGAGTGATTAATCAATTGGCCCATTGGTTTGAACATTGCCCTCATTCCAAAAACAACTGTAAACAATCCTGCTGATACACATTACCTAATATATCTGATGTTCAGATGAGTTCAATTAAACCTTTTTATCAAATTTGTTTCTATTTTGCCTTTCTTAGCATATCCATATGTGTCTGGGCTGCACAGTGCACACACATCATACATCATGAGTAGTCATCACCAACACTTTCCCAACAGAATGGTGGTGCAGTGTGTGTGGTTTTGGACAGTTTGAAAAGTATTGGAGGCACAATACAATTTGAACGGGTGTCCAGCTTATTTTTTCCTGGGCGGTTGTAATACGTTCATCAAAAGGAAAAGCAGATAGGATAAAAGTTGAAGAGACTGAAATGACAGTAAACACGGGCATGCGTGACACGTCATGTGATACGTCACTTCCAATGAACGGCTGTCGTCGTCAGAATCGTCGTCGTGTATGTCCATCGACAGTGCTGTTTTCGATAGTTAATGCCTGAGTTGCCATTGAGCTTCAAAAACTGCGAACATGGCCGGCAGGGTGAGTGAAAAACGTTTTAATGGTAGAAAAAGTAAACGATAAAGTTTCTCTGTCCTGTTGTTAAGCAATTAGGCACATTAGCCAACGCGTTATGGGCCATACGAAAGGAAAGCCTCATTTGCTCTTGGATTTTCGTACATGAAAGCTACGTCATTATTCCCCGGAAGAACCAGCCAAATGATTGTATCTTATGACTTGCCACCTGACAAAAAATACTTTCAAAGTGTTTGGTTTCCCATTGGAAAGCGTTGAGCTCGTTTTATTAACGCCCATTGCTTTCAGTAGTATACGTCCAGACTCTAGAAACACTTCGAAATCTAAATTTGGCTGACCAAATCATTTGTGTACAGTGCCGTATCCTCATACAAGTCAGCAATTTAGTTTAGTCAGTCATATAATATCGTTATTGGGTAGCCATTTATAGTCGAGTTACCAGTTTGTTAGAAGACTCTAAATGGTTCCCTATCAGCCAACTACACTAGTTCTCGGATATCTCAGCAACACTCGCTCGCTGTCACATGAACACAGGGTTGCTTAATCACTACATCTAGTTACCTCTAGTTTACTTCCAGAACTAAAAAGCTGACATCAGGGCTGCCTGGCCACTGACGCCAATCTTTGTGTTTTGCATTGCGCTAGTGATGCCATCAACTCTGCATGATGTGTGTGCGGAATAGCCTCTGTGTTTTGAGTTCTGGAGAGAGTTTGTACTAGACCTATATGTTATGGGTATTAACAACACTGTTGCATGCGAGAAGATTAAGACCCAGGTCCAAAAGAATGCGAGGAACTTGCTAGTTATCCCCTTTAAAACTTGATCCCCTCTGCTTACAAAATAGGGTTGGATTATGTTTGTATACCGAGTCAGCCTGATGGGCCAATGCTGTTATAAGACAAATTGATACACTCCCATGTATGCACGCACACATCCTGTCATGCCCCATGGATGTGATACTGCAGACTGTCAGTATAAAATGTGTACAGCACTGTTGTGGTTACATCCCCACATACAGCTGGGAAGCAGCTGTGCTACAACCTACAGTAAGTAGATGGTCTTGGAATCAGGTCACGTTATGCTTCTCTTCTCCCCACCTCTATTGTAGGAAAGGTGTGGGTGTTAAAGTGGAAGTGAAAGCCCAACTGGGAAACTCCAACTCCCATTGTCATTGTGACACCGCACTCCACAGCACACAAGTGAACACTTCCCACGGCACACTACACAATTGCATTTATGCCTCACCCGTGCAAGGGGGCAGCCCCCAATGGCGCCCCAAGGTGTGAAAGAGTAGAGCAATAGAGCAAGTCTTACATAGCTCATATACATTATGGGTGAGGTGTGCTGGAAGAAGGTATCTCTATCCGCAGTGCTACCTAAGAATTGCTCACGGAGAGGTGTTTGGGGATGGTTCGATGATCAGGGTGCTTCAGTCAGAGGATAGGATGGATGATGGAAGAGATTGCTGTTCATCCACTCCTCCTCACCCACCCACTGGTCAGTGTCAGAAATCAAACCAGCCACCCTCAGGCTACAAGCCTGGGGTGAATTTCTCGAAACCAAAGTTGCTTACTACATTAGCTACTTCGTTGCTTTCAATGCATTTTCCCGTTGCCAACTACCGAAGTTGCTAACAGGCTAACAACTTCCCTTTTGAGAAACTCACCCCTGGCTTCTTATCAGCTAGTCCATGGGTACACTCCATTCTCCATACTCCCGTCCTCCCTTGTGCTTGTGACCTTGTGATGACGTCGCAAGCCGTCATTGACAACAGACGTTTATAATTTGTGTATTTCCGCTCAGCTTCATGGAGCAAGGCAGAACCTGAAAGTGAAAGTGAAAGTGAATCAGGTTAACAGCAAGTAGTCTACAACATATTGATGCACTGTTATCTCAGAATAGTTTAATGCTCATGGCTGTGTAATGCCTGAAAATATTATCATTGATCCAGATCATGTTATGGAATTTTGACTTTGGACAATAAGGGGATCTACTGTAGATGCTGCAAGACAACACCTTAAAGGACAAGTGCACTTTTTGAGCACACACATTGTCAGCCCCTTTTCTGCATTGTCTGCAATAAAGTAGAGTGGTACTACTGTTTGCTGTTGCTGACTGTCTGTGTTTTGGCTTTTGTCTTAACCTGCTTTAGAATGGCTGTCTAATGGCATGTCCACATCTGTGTACCACTCAAGTGTTAACTTTTTTTTACTGGCACTCCTTTCATTCACAAAATGGCAAATAAGAAATGACAGAAGCCATATTTTCCTTAAACCAGTGAACACCCCTGAACACTAGGTATTCCTATTGGTAAAGGTGTGATTCCAACTTGCAACCATCTGATTCAAAGGCCAACTCCGTAACCATTAAGGTAATGCTTGGAGTTGAACCAAGTAGTTCCAAGTTAAGTTTATCCTGTAGTAATTCACCTTTGTCATTCAGTATGAGAAACACTTCTGGGACAAATGTAAAAATGTGGTTTGTTTAAGATTACAGAATAACAAACACAGGTGTGTGGATGTAATTTGCCACTTATTAAGTTTCTTGTGTTTTACATCAATTATTACAGTATTGATGTTGTGATAGTGCGCACTGCAATGCGTGAGTACAGTATGAGTGAGGAGTAACCCATTCACAGTCCAGTTTGGATTAATCCAATCTACTGGTATCTATCTTGATGACAACCCACGATTTGCCGAGTGAGTAGACACGCACACCCTTGCCACCACCAGAATTCTGAGTAAGGAAGGAAGTAGACAGTAGTCTACTCCCTCAGCACTTTGCTAGCAGTCTCCCAGGAGATGCCCAAAGGGCACGTACGTACAACAGAACGTGCGGAGGACATAATGTGGAGTCGTTTACCCAGGGAAGCTGAAGGGTGGGAGGACAAAGGAGTCAGTTGTCCAAGGCCCAGGAAGTGTGTGAGCGTGTGTTTGGGGAGTGCCAGATTTGGGCCCTTATTGTAATTGCCTGAGGGGGCCCTTCAGATGACTTGTCCCGGGCCAGGCCACTTAGCGGCCCTGAGTTTACCTTTTCGTTCTGCCTGGCCACGTTCAGGGAAATGCAGTCCATTAGGAGCATAAGGCTACGCTACGGACAAGGACAGATTATTGCACGGGCCTACCTGGCCCAGGCCTGCATGACAGTATTTTCAAAAAATCTTCAAAAAAACCCGAACCCCCAACAATGAAGGCTCTCTTCACTAAACCCAAAATCTTTTTGATGCCAGGAGGGGGGGCTTTCTTGCTGTCTGGCCCAGGGGGCCCATGCACTCATAATCTGTCCCTGGCTACACATAGCATGTGTGTACCCATAGGACTTGAACGCTGGGCTGTGACGAGCGCAGCTTTCCTACCACCGCCACAGCAGACTCGACAAATTGCACCAAGGGAGTTTAGCACTAATGATTTGCCTGTCCTCTTTTTCCATGACCTGGGATTCTCTGGAGTAATGGTCTGGCAATGGCCTTGTTGAGGTTGCAGGTAGCCTTTTTGTTGATGTTTTCCAAGTAATCATGTAGACAGACACTTTTATATTTCCCTTTTCCTTTCTTTCTGTAGCCTAGTTGTCTGCAGATCAGATACAGAATATCCATAATTGCATTCACTTCTCTGGCACACACGCGCACACAAACTACATACTGACGCAAACTTGCACAAGCGCATTGTAAAGCCTTGAGACGGAGAGGTACCTAGAAGCACCAAGGCCAAATAAAGAAGCGTATTTTTACACACGGGTGGCCTTCCCTCCCATCACTCTCCCTGGGCTTTGGAGGAACGCCTCATTGCCATGGCAACCATAATGTGAAGAGAGAGCTGGGCCAGAGAGTGTTCTGTACTGTGCTGTTCTGTATAGTTTAGTTGTGGTTTCCAAGGCAGTGGCAGAAAGGAACCATACAGTAAAGTAGAATGTTTAGCTTACAGCTGGCCATTGTAGAAAACCTACTGTTCAGTCCTGGCCAATTTCAACATATTGCTGCTCACTAACCTTGTCTTGTCAGTACCTGACAAAGGTAGGTGGGGTTTGTTTAAATTTTTAATAAGCATCTTAAGCATAAGTTATCATCCCAAATGTTGTTGCTGTGTTGTAAAGTGATACAATCTTCAAAGGGTTGGATTATGAAACTGAAACACCTGTCTTTAGACAGGTTTGGCTATAGCAGCCCGGCTGGTGTTTCATTGTCCACCTCCTGTATGTGTGGAGGAGGAATACAGAGTGAACAAGACATTACTAAAGGATTGCAGCCAGGCAACTGGCAGGACCTGAGTGTTCGCTAGTGATGGCAGCCAGCCAGCCAGCAGGCATACAGTATACTGGAACAAGACATTTCTAAGCAACTTTTTTTTTAAAATGTAAGCCATGTAACTTACACCTTCAAAGCCAGACTCTTTGTATGAAATGGTTGAGGCTGGTTTGCCAGCCAGGCTAACCACCACCTTCCCTCCCCTCTGATGACTGAGGACATGGCAATAGGATGGTGTCTTTTGAATTTGATTTGTCTTGGCCTTAAATGTCATGCACCATTCGACTTTTTTGTCATGAATGTTGTTTTTTTATTGAAAAAATCTGCAAGTTTTGCAATACACCTATTACAAATCTTAATGTTGTGATCCCAGTGATTTTTATGATACACCTATCACAAATTTAGATTTTGCGATATCGATATATTGTGCTGCCCTTGTGACGACCGTTTGTTAAATGGTTTGCTGAATGCAAAGTAGTGTTATTAGTATTGCTATTCATTTGAGAGATAATGTGACTTATGGGGTGAAATGAGTTGTAGTTGAGTAGTAATAGAGTAGTATTAGAGGAGATTATCCCACCTGACTCTGTACTCTACATTAACTGACAAAAGCTTTATCATGGATGAATGTTTAGTGTCCTACCCTCTTAATGAATTATTGTGGTCTGTTTCTCCCTTCATATTGGTGTCAGATTAATGCTAAGATGAATTGAAATCTGTGTCAGTTGGGCCCTAAGTGTTCACGCGAAATGACCCATAGTTAATGTTCTACAGACCTAGGCACAGTCGGAAATGGATATTCATTTAGTCTCTTTAGTGTGCTACACAGGGAACAACGAAAATAAGTAAATCAAGCCCTCTGTTGTTAACTACGAAATGAATAAGAGAATACAGTATTTCAGACATGACTCCCCACTCATAAAGTCCACTAATTTTTGAGACATCCATGTCTTCCCTTAATGTTAATGATTTTTTTTGCTAATCACGTGTGAGGTGTGGTTCAGTTGAAGTCATGCAGTACAGTAGATATTTCTCTTTTGTTGGTGAATTTGCGTGCCTTCAGTGACATAGCAGCCAAGAGCATACAGACGCAGAGAATATCAACTCCAAGAGTACCAACAAGGTCTTGCAAGGGACTGCAACATTTCACACAATTTCTCAAGCGACTTTCAGAAATCAGTGTGACTGTATCCAGGACTGTGTTGACCTATTGCCGGCTCCACCAGAGGGGGTTGAACCAGGCATTGCAATGACTGTCTGTTTGTCTATTTGTGTGTCTGCCCGCCACTGTTTTCTGTTGCCTGCAGGTGGCGCCAAACATACACCATGTGTGCATACATCTAGCATTGGTCAGAGGGACAGGTTACAGTCTCTTACTGATTTCAGGGCATCCGGAATGGGGCTGGTGCCCGTCCCCACACCAGTTACATTGAACAATAAAGTGATTACCTGCAAACCACTCACGTTCATACAGGGCTGTTACCCAGATGACCCTGCTGACGTCCACATTGTCGCCGTTCGCAGAGAAAAAAACGCTAATGTTTCGGAACCAACTTTTCCGTTCCCGAAAGCTCAGACTTGTGGCATGAACTCTCCAGCCGGCACTATTCTCTTTCGCCATAAACATGCCCTGAGGTGGTGGTGGCTCAGGTCATAGAGGAACCTGTTCGGCAACCAGAAGGTTGCAGATTCGGGCCACGCTCTGGTTGACCCCACCGATGTCTCCTTGAGCAAGATACTTAATCCCAAATTGCTCCTGGTGGCTGGGTGGTACCCTGCGTGGAGGAAGTGCTGCTTGATTAGAACTCTATGAGAAAAATCAATATTACGATTATTTCAGTCAATATTGATATCACGATTTATTTTAGATTATATTTATTTTAAAGACAAATAATTGTGATAAGCCATTCACAATCTTCCCTCCCTTTCAGCAGTGTGAGTGGAGGGCCATAGAGAAACACACAGTGGTGTTCTGCATGAGTGTTGTTGGGTAGCAAGTCTGCTCTGTGTTCGCAATGGCAAGTGGAGGGGAATGTATTGTGCTTAGCGTGACCTAGCTTTTGGCAGACAAATGACAAAAATATTGTTCAAACTCGATATTATGAAATTTTATATTGTTTGACAGCAATATTGATATCAATATTGATAGCATACAATGTAAAGCGCTTTGAGTGCTTGAAGGAGTGGAAAGGCGCTATATTATCCATTTTACTCTTTTGCGTCCTTCTTTTCATTCTTCCCGTTCAGTCCTCTGTCTCTTACTGTATCTCTTGTCTTCTTCAGATGATGAAAGCGGAGCGCTGCCCATCAGATGAGTTGTCCTTGACCAACTGTGTTGTGATGAGTGAGAAGGATGGGCAGAATGGACAGTAAGTTCCGATTTCTGCAGGCTCGGAATTCTTTGAAATTGATATTTGTTTATCTTTTCTATAGCATTTTTTTTTTGCTTAAATCAGGGTAATGCAAGTATATGTTAAGGTGTTGGTGTTATATCTACAGTGTCTACCCAATTACACTGTGTAATATTATGTGATACAGTTGTACTTAACCATATACCAAGTAATAACCTATTATTTGATACTGTGCGGCACACAATCCATTTATGTTATCAAAGTGTTCATTTAAATTTTTAAAATTGTAAAAGTTGTGTTGCTTCCTTGCTCCAAAATATTCAATTACCACGCAGAATTTTCTTTAACCAAGGTGGTGGGGTTAGACGTTACCAGCCTTTATCTTTTCAGGGGACCTAGTCAAGATGGTCAGTGTTTGCTGTCAAGGTGAGCACCGTAACAATAAAGTGCTGGGGGAAACCCTGACGGTGCTGGTTTTGTGTCTTCAAACAGGCATGTCATGGTGAAGGCAACTCCCCCACACAAGTATGTGTTTACGGTCCGATGCCACGAGAAGATGGTTGCCCAGTCCATCGGCTTCAGTCTGCCGCAGGTATGATGTGGCAGGTGGTCCTCCTCTAGGGCCGGGGTTTGGTATGGAATTATTGAATTCAGGTCACAAAATGTCGCAGTTCTTGATTACATACAATGGCAGTTAATATTCGAGTACATTTTGGGTTTTTAATTATGCACTAACAGTGGCAGGTTTGTTTGTGTAATGTGTCCAATGTTCATGGCTGCATATAATGGAAAGGACCGATAATTTAAGTATCATTCACCATATTATATATTACCGTATTGTATTTAGCAAAAATTTTATGCTGTCTGTATCAATACATATTGCTAACTCTTTTTGTTGGTCTCTTTTGTCCTCTTCTTTCTGTTGTGCCTCAATCGACTAACCTTTTTGCAGCAAGGTGTTTCTGTGTCTAAATCTATCCAATTCTTTATTCACTCTATTCACTCTTCTAATTACTGTATCGTTGCGGTTCAGCGCTCTGTTCCTCTGACTTTGGCTTTTAATGTCTTTCATTGCTTTTGACCTTTGCTTTTTTCTGCCTGCCTGTCCTTCGTCTTACACTTGATCGCAGCGTGACCCCCTCAGGTACTGCTGTAACTTTCCCACTCAAAGGGCTTATTTCACAAAAACAGTTTGTGCCCATGTGACAGCGGCTGCACAGTAAAAAGGAAACAGCAGTGTGTCAACACGTTTAAGATTCAAATTTCTTGAGTGTATTGGTCCCAGTGTGCTCTATAAGTACAATTTTTAACACTGCATTTTTACGGTTTGCTACTGCAAATGATAGACATTTGGTAGATAAACCATTCTTGCCTTGAAGCTTCATAGACCCATGGTGGATGAAACCCTTAAATATTAAAAAATAAATTCCAAAATTACTGCATGTAAATAAATACTGAATTTGAATTTACTGCAAGTTTTACTGTAAAAAATACTGTAGATTTACTGCAAGTCCTCAATTTCAAACTGCTTGTTCAATAAGCCCTTCTGTCAAAGGAAAGTTATCTTTGTTTTGTGATGCCTTAGACAATAGGCACTAGCTAAAATCCTAATTGTTTGGTGATGTGTGTGTTTTCCTCCTCTTAAACCTGGACAAACT
Organism: Engraulis encrasicolus; assembly: GCF_034702125.1. Taxonomy (NCBI): domain Eukaryota; kingdom Metazoa; phylum Chordata; class Actinopteri; order Clupeiformes; family Engraulidae; genus Engraulis; species Engraulis encrasicolus. The sequence goes on from NC_085873.1 coordinate 7,143,375, forward strand.
TGTCTGGCCTGGTGCAGTGCTTTGTAAAACAAAATATGGGCGTGTTGTCCTGTGATACTGCACAGTAAGGAGAAGTTCTCAAATGACAATCATTATTATATACACAGTATGTGGTGGACTAATAAGCCAAGACACACTGTTTATTATAGTATTGTGCAGTAACTGTTTACTTTTTGCAGAGGAAATGGGCTGCCATCTCAATTGGGCAAGACGTGGAAGGTAAGGGCTTATTTGCCATCCAGATCTTCCTGTATCTGTTAGTCAAGGTGTGTGAGTGTGCGTTTGTGTGTGTAAATAGCTGAAACTTGCATACAGTTTTTGTGAAGTAACTTTCAACATTACATTCATAATATAAATCCATTTTTTCAGGGGACCTAGTCAAGGTGGGAGGTGTTTGTTGTGAAAGTGGCCACCTTAACTAACTATAAAATGCTGGGGGAGTCCCTAGATACTGTATCTTTATGTTGCCTTGGAGTAGACGATGCGTCTGTGTCCCCCACAGACCACTGTCCCTGCCTGGGCTCCATGGCATTAATTCCTTAAAAGGTCAAGTTTTGCATAGCAGTCAGCACTTGTCTGAGTAGCCATGGGAACATTGGGTCTGTTCCTAAGGGTTTATGTGCTCTCCCACCCTTTTAGATAATTGTTGTTCATAGGGGCTCTGTATGGGCGATGTGGAGATGTTGAACAGTAAATACTACGATGTATCATTTATTTTTTACTGGTGTACTTTTTGCTTTATGTTGACGGGGGTAATCTAGATAATGAGTTCTCGTCACTTTTGTTTAATTAATGCCAACTTATGGACTGTGTTGCTCAAGTGCAATATTCTTGTGCATGAGGGAAGAACAAACCTCTGTCAGACTGGAACTGTTTCCTCTTACTATTATTATTTTTACTTAAAAGTAAATAACATTTTGGTTATTGTCAATAAAAGTGAGTGGATAAAGGTGCTCAGGGAGTAGTCATCATCAGTAGTAGGATTCAGTGGTCTGAGAAGTGAAAATTGGGGCATTGGGGCTCCGAGATAAAGCCAACACTGCAGTGGTGAGACACGATCAGGCAGGGCCCCAGTGCAAATGTTTGGACTGGGCCTCGCTGTCCCCTGATGCAAACAAGGCGGCATCATCTGACCACTATTCTGCAAACCATTTGCTGTCCAGCAAACCACTGTGGTTTTGTGTTGCTGTCCGCCTTTTTAACAACAACAAAAAATATCGGAACATAGTATATCTGGACTCTGTTGCAAGTAACAAGTTCAGTTCAACTATGAAACATCATTATATTTACTTCAAATTTCATAATTAAACTGGACAATCCCATTAGTGTGTAATGTTTCTTGCTCACTATCACATTAACTTACAACACGATGGGTATTATAGTCGTCACGTGCTTACCAACTTTGAAGAAGGGAAATAGTACATTGTGAATTTCATTTTACACCATTGTGCAGATGCTTATTATGAAAAAAATATGTGTGTAGGTTAAACATTTTCAATAATTTTTCACTTGCCATAGCATGTCAAACTCACAACAGCTCTGAGTACCAAATCTGTGACTTCTGTGCCCTGAAATTTGAACAGGGAAATGTATTTTCTACACTATCATGGGTCATTCCGAAAACAAAAAACACATGTATAGGAAGCACTTTGTAAAACTCGTTCTCTAATAAAAAATACAGTAATAGTTCAGCTGCTCTCTATTCTTATACTCAGTGTTGAACTGTAACTTTGAAAATTAAAGCAGTGCATGGGCACCATGATCGTCTCAAACTCACAACAGTTGTCACTTCCAAAGCTACACTACCATAGGCCATTATGAAGAAAAGATATGTGTAGGAAGGAAGCATTGTGAAATCGTGAAATCTTCTAAAAAAGATTCTCCTCTCCTCTCCTGTCCTCTTCTCTCCTCTCATCTCCTCTCCTCAGTGTTGAGCTATAACTTTGACAAGTCCAAGCAGTGCGTGGGCACCATGACAGTGGAGGTGGACTTCCTGCAGAAGAAGAATGTGGACAGCAGCCCCTACGACACTGACAAGATGGCCGCCGAGTTCATCCAACACTTCAACAACCAGGCCTTCACCAAGGGCCAGCAGGTGAGAGGAGGAGGAGGAGGAGGAGAAAGAGGTGTGGTAATACCTATATATAAGGTAGAAGTATAAGGTAGAAGTAATATTAGTTATAGTAGTAGTAGTCCGTAATAATATCAGTAGTTGTAGTAGTCATAGTAGCTGTAGTATTAGCTGTTTTTGTTCTTCTTAATCCAGGGCAGTATGCCAAGAATCTGGCTGAGTAGTAATCCTGGTTAATTAACCTTGAGGTAGTGGTAAATCATCTCATAGAAGAGCCTGGAGTCCTTATTTCCTTATCCAAATGACACCTCTAGGCAATCTATTAGCAGATTTACCCCTTCATGCGAGATGAATTAGCCAGGTTGATCACTTAACCATGGTCTTGGAATACTCCCAGCACCTCAACAACCAATTTTATGACCGTAAAGTGGCATTATGCAGCATCTAGCACTAGGGTCAATGTTGCGCTACACAGCATCAATGTGTTAAAGCAGGCAATTTCAGTTGTACTGCTCCCTGGTTGTGATATCTCCTGCATGATAACTAACACAGGTGTGGGATACAATAGTACACAAATTACTTGTTTCTAAAGAGTCTTTTGAACTTTTTTTAAAAGAAAAAATGTGATGATTTGATTCAGAGTTATTTGAAACAGACATATGGAAGTAGAAGCATTATTGCCTTCACATGGTCAAATACAAAACAGTAAGGAGTGGTGTGCGTGCGTGCATGCATGTGTGCGTCTACATTGCTGTTTTGTTTGTATTTATGTGTGTGGGAGGGTGTTGAATTGGATTTTTGCACAAAGCACAACACGGAGGATAGAGGGATCTCCTTTGGGAGTGTTTTTCCTTGTGATTAGCTGATATGGCATGGGAGTTAAATCATCCCATTTAGGGAGCCTTTAATTAGAGACAGATTAATTGCTTACAAGGAAAACCATCAGGACTCTTTACCCTCCTCACACATCAGCTAATTTCTGGTTTGAAGGAATGTGACTCAATTTAAACTGCAGGGAAACAGGGTAATTTTCCTAACCTCTTGTCACAGCCTGGGGGCATCAAGAGGAACCAATTGTTAGAAACTGAAGCCTTTTGAGCTGTGTCTTGAATAAGTTGGGCTTTACAAATAAAGTAAAGCATCATTTCAACACATTATGACATGCTATCAAAAACCTGTTTGGTTTGGTTTTGGAGTCTTCTTTTCTGAGTTAAAATGAGTTGCCTTGCATGTAATGCGAGGCATTAGCCCATCAAGATATTCAAAATGTATCTTTCTTGGGCTAGTGCACCGTACCATTACACTGGTGATCCAGGATAGATTCCGGTCTGAGGTAATTTCCCGATCCTTCTGTCTTGTCTGTCTTGTCTAATTAGTGAAAGGCTTAAAAGTCTGAAAAAATACATTTAAAAAATTAAATGTCTCCTTTTCTATTTGTCTCTACGTATTTGTTCCATCCTTTACTTTCAGCTGGTGTCCAGCTTCTCAAAGTAGCTGTTTAGTCCATGAGTTCAAATGAGTTGCCTTGCATATAATGTGAGACATTATCCCATATTAATATTTAGAATTTAAACGTTTCCCATGTTCTATTCCTCCCAATTCCTATGTTTCTATCCCCTCCTCTTTCATCTTTTCATCTCAGCTGGTCTTCAGCTTCTCCGACAAACTGTTCTCCATCGTCATCAAGGACATTGAAGCCATGGATCCCAGCATCCTGAAGGGAGACACCAGCTCGGGCAAGAAGCAAAAGGTATTTTAAAGAACAAAACATGATGTTGTCTCTAAACCAGGGCTTTGAACCGGTTCAAGGAACGAAAACGAAAACCGGGAACTTTTTGTATTTTACAGGGAACAGAAACGAAACCGGAAGCGTTATTATTTTTTATGTTCTGGAACGGAAACACTTATTTAAAAATAATGGTAACCGGTTAATACCGGTTAATACCGTTCGTCAAACAAAACGAAAAAGGTAATTATTTTCCTGCGCATGTTACCATGACGGCTGAGGTTCACGTCCTGTGTGACATCAGACATTCACTGACTGAATGGAGAGAGAGAGCTGTGGACAACAAAGTCTCCACTCCACATCCTATATAGAAGAAACCACTGTCATACAAAATGGGAGAGTTTCTATTGCATCATTGTAAGACATTGCAGAGAAGCGCGTGTAAAGCGCACCGAGAATGTTCGACGTTATTGGGCATCCATGGCAGCTTCAAATATGCACAAACTCACAATGTCCGTCATAGCGCTCCCCGTGACCCAAGTCAGTGTGGAGCGTGCATTTTCATCTTTGAGGATGCTTCTCCGCTTAGGTCGTCCCTGAATGACAACATTCTGAAGGTTATTCTTTTCATCCGCTTGAATAAACAGTATAGAATGTAGGCTGACTCATTTGCACTTCCGTCTTTCTTGGTTAATTAACGTCAGTTAGGCCTATGGGAGTAATTAGCTGACAGGAACGAAATTAACCGTTCCGGGAACAGTATTTTTTTGTTCTAACCGGTTCGGGAACATCAATTTATTGGTGGAACTTATAACCGGAAACGTTATAATTCCGTTTCTGTTTGGAACGGAACGTTTGGAAAAAAATAATGGTTCAAAGCCCTGCTCTAAACCCTTACAAACTTAGATTTAGTAGAACAGAATGTACAGTAGTAGTGTACTACTACAGTAGTAGTAGTAGTAGAAGAAGTGAAATGCATTTCTATGTACTGTATGTCACTGTTTGTGTACAGATTTACAGAATACAGATTTAATAGAAATACTTTTGCTTGACTTCACTGAATGACTCTTTATTTCATCACTGTTTACACAGTCTGGTCTCTAATTAAGATTGGGTTTGTCTATTGTGAACTTGTCCACAGCTGATTTGTTTGGACTTTGTGAACCTCGCAGAGGTCTCATTACTAACGTATTGCAGCTAAATGCTAAATATTGTGAGTGACAAGTGATTGTTTCAGCCACAATGGCCTTCCTCATGCCACAATTGGGCCAAAACCATTTCCACAATACTAATCATTTAGCGACAACTTGGGAGTGTTTGGCACCTTTTCCTTCTTAAAAATGTTGTGTTGTATTGAATTGCCAACACCTCCTTTTCTAGTGTGTGTCCATTACAATAAGAAGTAAAAGCTAGCCAGGGACCCATCCTACCCTTCTACTGTTAGCGTTCCCCATTTTTCTCCATTGATCTGATTTGGTATTGATCTCCTCCTCATCCTCCTACACCTTCTGTCTTCCCTCTTTCCCTCATGTTGACTTCCCTCCTGCCCTTTCAGCAGATCGAAATTGGCTTGCTGCTTGGCAACAGTCAGGTGATTTTCGAGAAGGGAGAGACCTCTTCTGTCCAGCTTGTTGGTGAGTGTCTCTGAAACACACACAGAAGCACGCATGACTGTGTGAAATGCCTCTCCTTCCATCATCTCATTGCGCCGTCATCACTCCCCACAACATAAACCATACTTGGAGGTACTGAAGTACTTTTTCTTGGAAGTACTGGTCACTGGCCTAATATTACACCAAAATTAAGAAGCTTTCCTTGGTGAGTCACCCCACGGCTTCGAAGTGAAATGTTCTCTCATTATTACAACAGAGACAATGGCCCTCATTTATCAAAGTAGCGTACAAGGAGAATCGTACGTACGTCGTGCGTACGTTCTTTTTCTACGACCAGTTGGCATTTATCAAATCTCATCGTAAGCGCAGGAAAGATGAAATCCTACGACTGCTCTCAGGCGGTGTAGCCTACGCTGTTTTCAAGTTGGACTTGAGATGACTATGATCACCAACTTGAGCAGCAGTTGTAGCGCAACTGTTGTAGCGCAGCATAAATATGTGGCCTATATAATTGCAAAATGTTTTTACATTGCATATTTTGGCTATAAGCCAACTTCTACCTGTTTGAATTGGTGCACCCTTCCTGGGAGCGCTGCATTAATTTGGCATAGGTCAACAACTGCAAGAGACTTCTAATTTGTGATTTGACGTGATGTGAGAATAATTGTGCAATATGCAGCTGCGTATTGGAATGTGCCTTCAGTCGTGGAATCAATGGACCGACGTCCCTTATTTTTAACAGCTGGGAGTTCAGGCGCATCAATCAATACATAGGCCTACAGTAATAATCTCCCGGTTCAGTTTCGCCATTTCGCACGACTATCCGAATAACATACACACCTGACACACGTGGGTCCGATAACACTTAATAGTTGTCCATTTAGGTGGCAAGGGCTATCCCCTCGAAGGACTGTAGCGCAGGAGACAAGTGAGCGCGAGAAGAACAGCGCACTGGACATGTAAAATTCTCCTTCCCCAACAAATGGTTTGGGCACTGTTTGTTGGCCAGTTTCACGTAGGACCCTTTTCTTGACCTCGTTTACAAAAAGGTTTATCATCATATTTTTTTTTTTTAAGTACAATAGGCCTATAATATAACATAATATAGATATATATAAAAAAAATATATCTTCATTATGTCGGCTGTAGTCAATCAAACATTTCATTGTAACTATTTGGAAATCAATCTCTACAGGCCTATTGAGAATCGAAACACTGTTGACTACTGCTGTTGATATTTTCCACATGTTTTTTTGCTGTCTACCTCGCATAGCCGACCTAAAGCCTAATTTCAGCTGTCAATCAACTAGAAACGTGGATGTTTTAGCCGGGTTGCGTCTCTCCATGTCGCAAACTCAGGGGTGCGATCTCCTTCCCGCCATTTTAGAGAAGGTGTGATTATTCTAATTACGATGATTTTCAGACACTGGATTTATCAACAGCCGCTTGCCCTTACGATGGGATTGGAGAGGTACACATGTTTAGTAAATCTCACGTCAGCTTCGTCGTACGACGACATCTGCGCTCATTTCTGCGATGGTTTCTACGCAAGTTTGATAAATGAGGGCCATTGTCTGCTGCTCCACAAAGGCATCCATATATACAGTATACAGTTACAGACAGCAAAACTAATTTAGAAGAATGTAACTTGTTGGTTGTTGTTGATTTTGAATGTTGGTTAAAAAAACACTTAATTTTGCTTATTGTATTTGAATCCTAACCTTAAGTGCTTAAGTGCATGACTAAGGTCAGTCATGGGTAAGCGGTTAGGGTGTCAGGGCATGTACCGGTATCCCAAAGGTTGCCGGTTCGACTCCCGACTGCCAGGTTGGTGGAGGGAGTAATTAACCAGTGCTCTACCCCATCCTCCTCCATGACTGAGGTACCCTGAGCATTGGGGGCTGCCCCCTTGCGCAGGTGAGGCATAAATGCAATTTCGTTGTGTGCAGTGTGCAGTGTACACTTGTATGCTGTGGAGGGCTGTGTCACAATGACAATGGGAGTTGGAGTTTCCCAGTTGGGCTTAAATAAATAAATAAAAAATGTGAGTTTGAGGAATTATAAACTTTTGTGCACTGTTAAGACTCACCACTAGGTGGAGGCGTCTCCCATGTTTCTGTAGGAAAGCGCTTCCCCTTGGTCAAAAATCACGCTGGTATATCCTGACATCATTGATCATAAGTCATCATGAACAAGGCTGTGGGACTCTTGATTTATTTTAGGTTTTGTACTGACATGGATGACATGAACTCTGGACCATTTCAATAATTGCTGGATGGATTATTCAGTCAATTGTATGTGCGTGCATGTGTACGTGGACTGGAGAAAGCTGTGCAATGGTGATGATGTGGTGTGTGTGTGTGTGTGTGGTCCTGTGTCTCCTGGTCATTCTCCCCCTCTACCTCTCTGCTGCCCCCCACAGGTAAATCCAAGACCCGGGAGGCCCGCCAGTCCATCATCAACCCCGACTGGAACTTTGAGCGCATGGGCATCGGAGGGCTGGACAAGGAGTTCTCCGACATCTTCAGGAGGGCCTTCGCCTCGCGCGTCTTCCCACCCGACATCGTGGAGCAGATGGGTGAGTGCTCTATCTCACTCACACTCACTCTCACTCTCTCTCTCTCTCTCTCTCTCTGTCTCTCTCTCTCTCTCTCTCTCTCTCTCTCTCTCTCACACACACACACACACACACCTACACTCAAACACCTACACTCACACACCTACACACCTACACTCACACACACACACACACACACACACTCACACTCACACACACACACACACACACACACACACACACACACACACACACACACACACACACACACACACACACACACACACACACACACACACACACACTCACACTCACACTCACACTCACACTCACACTCACACACACACCTATGCACTGGTGTCACCCAACTTCTCCAACTTGAAAGCTAAGCTACAATACCTTGCTCGCTCGGTTGATTCAATTGCTTGGCACAGCTCCATGAAGCCACCAGGTTCCTACCTCCGGCATGGTTATTAAATCAGTAGGGTTTCAGACTGCAGGGTTTACTTTGGCCAGTGGGCCACTTCCTTATGAGTCAGCCTTCCCAGTGCCCTTTCTGGTGTGTGTGTGTGTGTGCGTGTGTGTGTGCGTGTGCGTGTGCGTGTGCGTGTGCGTGTGCGTGTGCGTGTGCGTGTGCGCGTGTGTGCGTGCGTGCGTGCGTGCGGCCCACATTGTCCAAGACAGGCGACATGCACTGTGAAAGGAGGACATGACAGATGCAAAGAGGAGGAATAAGAGAGAGAGAGAACGAACTATGACACACGATACTCACGGCGTGCACACACCACAATGTTTACCTGAATGAATTAATACATGTTCATTGTATTTTATGCTTTGGAAATACATTCACCTTTTGTCACGCCAATAAAGCTCTATGGGTTTGGTGGAGTTGAGTTGAATTGAATTGAGAGAGAGACACACACACAAATTGTACAATATACACACGCACGCACACACACACACACACACACATACACACATAAACACACGCACACACTCATACACATTATCTGACCACTTGGATACTCTGGGTCGTCGTAACAGTTAAGAAAAGGAGTGAAAATTGCATTTGTCGATGACAGAACCAGTACAGAAATACTGAGACAGAGGTCAGCAAAATGCTGACAGGGGAGGTCTGGGAGGCGTCTTTCCTGTCTTCTCTTTTTCATGTCTTTCCTGTTGAAGTGGATGTCTGTTCTGAAAAAACAACTACCTGTTTTGGCATTTGGAATTCAAAAAGAGAATGACAAAAGACCAACCAAGGTCGGCGTCTGCGCCTTGAACTTAATACTCGTGTATTGCTTGGTGCGTGCACTCACAAAAAGTAGTAATCACTCAAGATAATGGAAAAAAGGAGGCGCACACAAGACTTGTGTGAAAAAGTGTATTGAAGCCGAAATTAAACAACTGAAGTCTAAGGTTAACTGGAGAAACAGACGTTTCGGAGCTAGTCCATTCTCAATGTCTCCAGTAGCTACCTTAGACTTCTGTTGTTTAATTTCGGCTTCAATACACTTTTTCACACAAGTCTTGTGTGCGCCTCCTTTTTTCCATTATCTTGAGTATTCAAAAAGAAGCAATGTCTTTTTATCTTTATCTTTATCATTATCTTGAGTATTCAAAAAGAAGCAATGTCTAAGTTTTGTGGAGCCAGATGTTTTGGCAGTGGCCAGACATTCCCCTCCAAACAACATCCTGATGGCATATGAGAAAATGTCCTCTGTTATCATAAATTATTCTACTATATTTATTTGTTATATTATATATTATAAAAGTTGATCATCAATGGCACTCAGCCTCGCGTCACAAGGCCTGCGCCTATTCGCACTTGTGACAGGTTGTGTACTTTACTTCATGTGACTGTGTGCTACCGGAATGGACCTGTTGACATCCAAGTTGCCGTCACAGTTGACAGAGAAAGGAACACATTTTTTTTGTTGACCTCACAAATCAAGTTTTCCCGAACTTTCAGATGTTCTGGGTGAACACGTCAGTCAGTTTCGGATGAGGTGCGTGGTCGAGCACTGGTACAACGGTCTGCTGGCCTGAACATGCTAGTTGAGAAATATAAAGACGGGCAGGCAGAGTAAGATATACTGCCCCACAAAGGCAAAGTGTAGTAATTACATACTTTGTCAAAATTGAGTTTTGACTGAATGCTGTCTTCAGAACACTACTTTATCTTGTGACAAAACCTTACTGTGCGAACAGACAGTCGGCCGTGTTGAAAGAGCTAAAACGCTAAAACGCTAAAACGGCTCCTGCCTGAAAAGCACAGATCAGGGCCAATGAACACGGCAAATTATTTAACCTGAAGTTTTCAATCAGGGAGCGCGACCAACTGAAGCTCATGTTTAGAAAAAATTGAACATTCTATAGGCTGCCGCCTGCTGTCGCCGAGCTCATTACATATTTTTAGCTGAAGCTCAACTTCTCTTTCAACGTTTTTGATGCCCTCTGCACTGGAGACGCTTTTGACGCTTCTGCCGCTTTCACTTCCATACAAAGTAATTTACTTCCACCGCTTTCCACTCCTTCAACGCCGGTTGTCTGTCCGTACAGTTATGGTCCAAATGTGTCTCATTTTAGAGATGTTGCTATGCCAAATTTGCAGTAACTACAATATCCAACCAAATACCAACGCTTTGAAGGTCGTCTTCTCAGTTTCAATGTTGCCGTAGTTACTTCACTTTGCCTTTGAAGGGCCGCATGCATTCCCTCCCATTGTTATAGATGTCACGAACGCAACAGTAGTACTACTACACTCTCATTACTTAATGCACTCATTCCTAATAAAGTTAGCCTGATAAACTAGACTAAATATAAGATTTTGACCGCCAGTGGGTGGCGCTAGTTTACTATGCTATAATAAAGTAGCACCTGTTGATAAATACATAGGAAAAACCCTCCTTCTGGCAATGGCACAGCCGTTGGCAATGGCATTGGCAGCGGTCCCAGTGCCAGCGTGGTGACGTGGTTGGGGGGAAGGGGAGAGGCGGGTTGGGTAGGGGGGGGGGGTGAGATGACCTTTAAGCGGGTGTTGATGTACGCCTACAGGACCTGGCCCCCAAGAGATGGAACTGGCCCCCCCAGGGCCGCATAGAGCACACAGCTGGCCAGAGTAAATGAGATGGCCAGCACAGATAGTGGAAAGGTGAGGCCCTAATTGGAGCGGTGTGCGGGGGAGCACAGGTGCAGACTGAGGAGGAGGGAGGAAGGTGGGAGGGGGTGAGGTTGGAGAGAGGGAGAGATGGAGGGAGGGGGACAAGAGAGAGGGAGAGGGGTAGAGGGCGGAGGAGGGGGAGGGCGTGAGGTTGGAGAGATGGAGGGAGAGCGAGAGAGGGACAAGAGAGAGGGAGAGGGGTAGAGGATGGAGGGGTGGGGACAGGGGTGTAGTTCGAGGGAGAGGGGTACAAAGAGAGGGAGAAGGGTAGAGGAGGGAGGGGTGGGGAGAGGGGTAGTTTTGGTGTGGGCAGAGGGAGAGGAAGAGAGGGAGATGCAGAGAGACTAAGAGAGAGGGGTCGAGAGAAGGGAGGATGGGATGTGGGGTAAGGCTGGAAAAAGAGGGAGGGAAGGAAGGAGAAAGAGGGAGGTGGAGAGATGGATGAGGATGGAAGTAGAGAAGAGAGGGAGATGCAGGGAGCAAGGGACACAGAGAAGAGGGTTGGACAAAGAGGGAGGGAGTGCAAGGGGCAGAGGTGAAAATGGAGAGAATGCCGAGAGTCAGAATGAGAGGTCTGGTCTTCAGGACAAGTGGATTGGAAGAGATGAGGGGAGAGGAGGACAAGGGGAGAGGAGGGAAGAGGAGTAAGACAAGCAAAAGGCGGGGTGGGAAAACTTTACTCACGTAACACCTGCACGCTCATTCACTGTTGAACTCCTTTACACGACCCCCATTCCCCCCAACCACACACACACACACACACACACACACACACACACACACACACACACACACCTCAACACTGTCCTCCCTATCTACACAGAGAGATGCATGCAGAGCAGCCAAACATATCTCTACCTTAAAGGTCACCTCGGTGAGTGAGGACAGTGGACACACACACACACACACACACACACAAACACCCTCCATGACACGCATACACCCTCCATGACACACATGCCTTCACAAATGCACACTTGGGTGCACACACACATACACACACACACACACACACACACACACACACACACACACACACTCCATGACACATTCGTACATACTTTTGCGCGCGCGCACACACACACACACACACACACACACACACACACACACACACACACACACACACACACACACACACACACACACACACACACACACACACACACACACACTCTCACACTCACACAGAGCCTCTTGGCCAGAAACTCTCTCCCAGGTTCCCGTAGCCTGGCTGGCCGTGCCCCAGCTGTCAACAGATGTGAATGGGCCGCCACTGATTTGGATCAGGGAGGGAGGNGTGGGGGTAGATACTCCTTATCTCTGGCCAGTAAATGGCAGCCAGCAGCAGGTGCAATTAGGCCGAGAGAGAGAGAGAGAGAGAGAGAGAGAGAGAGAGAGAGAGAGAGAGAGAGAGAGAGAGAGAGAGAGAGAGAGAGAGAGGAGAGAGAGAGAGGAGAGAGAGAGAGAGAGAGAAGAGAGAGAGAGAGAGAGAGAAGAGAGAGAGAGAGAGAGAGAGAGAGAGAGAGAGAGAGAGAGAGAGAGAGAGAGGGAGGTCTGGTAACTTCTCCATACCACTGCACTCGCTCCCTGTGTGCCCCCCATCCCCCAACTGATGGCAGTGGTATTTGTGTGTGAAAACACGTCTGTCAGGGCTGTAGCAACTCTGCAAGTTTTTTTTTCTTTTTTTTACTGTAAATGTGACTCGCCTGGCCCCTACACCTCCCCATCTACACCCTTCAACCACCCAACCCAACCCCTCAGCCAGACGCCCAGACACCTGTTTGGTATTCTCCTTGGCTTGCTGCGAGGGAAGATTACTGTTGTTACAGTAATTTTTCATCGAAAAGCAAGAAAGCAAGTTATGGAATGCTTGGTGACATTTTCTTGTCGAGCTCTAAGCCATGGATTCTCAAACTGTGGGCCAGGGCCCACAATCAGTTTTCTAAAAAAAAACTGACACACACAAGCTTGAGTTGCTGTTGACTATTTATTTGATGTGAATTGTTTATTTGGGGGGCCCGAACATTTGTGAAAATTTCAAGTGGACCCTAAGTTTCAATAGGTCGGCAACCCCCTGTTCACAGACTTAGATTCAGGAGTTTATTGTGACTGTCAAAAGAGCAATTAAATTGTGTTTGGAGCTCAACGCTCAGTTGGAGATTCAGTGCACTGAGGACAAAAGTGACACCAGTGCTTGATTACAGTCTGTCACATCTGTGAAACTCCCGTCCGGCGACCCTGGTTGCTTCGTTTCCATCCAGGTCGGCTAACCTTCCCAAATAGTGCGATCCTCCCAGAGCTGTGAGTGGAGAGAAAAGTTACTGAGATGGTACATTGAACTTGAGCTTTTCCTGCCTCCTTACCTTTCTCTCTCTCTCTCTCTCTCTCTCTCTCTCTCTCTCTCTCTCTCTCTCTCTCTCTCTCTCTCTCTCTCTCTCTCTCTCTCTCTCTCTCTGTTTTTGTCAAGAAGGAGGTCTATCTGGTAAATGTTCGATTAGGCATGGCAAAGTTGGCCATTTGGCTGACTCGCAAGCAGAAAATGCTGAACCTGGTGTATGTAGACCCCTTAGAGGGTTTCTTGGGAATGGCTAGAAGTCGCATCAAGGTGGAATACATGTATTATCACTTGGTCAATGATTTGGAGAAATTTTCAAACGTTTGGTGTGTGGGGGATGTGTTGTGTGAGGTTGGGGGGGGACGGGGAGCAGATTGTGAACATATAGGGGGGGTGTTGGTCTGCTTTTGGGCAGTGGCTGTACTGTGCTAATGATGGCTGAATGGTGTTAATAAAAGGCTTTTTAAAGCTCTCTCTCTCTCTCTCTCTCTCTCTCTCTCTCTCTCTCTCTCTCTCTCTCTCTCTCTCTCTCTCTCTCTCTCTCTCCAGGCTGTAAGCACGTGAAGGGTATCCTGCTGTACGGCCCTCCCGGCTGTGGCAAGACGCTCATGGCCCGGCAGATCGGCAAGATGCTGAACGCGCGCGAGCCCAAGATCGTCAACGGGCCCGAGATCCTCAACAAGTACGTGGGGGAGTCGGAGGCCAACATCAGGAAGCTGTTCGCCGACGCAGAGGACGAGCAGAAGAGGGTGAGCGGAAGGGGAAAAGCTGTCGTTACATTAAGATGTACAGACACACACACACACACACACACACACACACACACACACACACACACACACACACACACACGATGAGGGTGAGAGGAAGGGCAAAGTGTCATTTCAGAACATTCAAACACGCATTAATACCCACACAATCTCTCTCTCACACACATGTGATAGGAGGGCAAATGTCCTCATTACACACAGATATATGCACACATAGTATGAGGTTTAGAGGAAGGGGAAAGCCTTCATTTGAAGATACTCAAACAATTTCAGACACACACACACACACACACACAGACACACACACACACAGGGTGAGAGAGAGGGGAAAGCCCTCATTTAAGGACACGTTCACCACAGTTTGTAGTGTGTACTCTCATGTTCACACACACACGTGCGTACGTACGTGATGAGTGACGAGGGTATGCACACAAACACGCACCGCAAGGGCATATTTCACAAAACGGAAGCCTTTTCGGGCCACATTGACCACAGCTTCACACACACACACACACACACACACACGCGCGCGCGCGCACACACACACACACACAGACACAGGCACAAACACTTACATACGTAGTGATTGTATCCACACACACACACAGACCGCATCAACACACACGTCTGAGGAAGCCCACACAGATATTATGGTCTTAAAATCCCATCAAACTCCGGTGGCCGAGGGCCAATGTGACAAATAAGTCTATTCCTGCACCACATTGTTTTCTTGGGGTTGGGGTGGAATTGGGGATTTCCATTGAACTTCTGACATTGCCCCCAAATCGAAAGCTCTCATGCTAATCCCTATTGTTGGACACGGCCCCAACCGTAGTCTGGTCTGTCTTGACGGTTTGTCAGTTTTGCTCTTTAAGGGATTTAATTAAAAATACGTCTCTTAAGGGTTATTGTCAAGATCCTGTTGACAACAAGGGAGTGCATGAGTAGAGCACAGTAGCCTAAATTAAAACCTTAGCACCCCCAGTGGTGTAGCCAGCGTCAATGGCTGTGAAACCTTCATACAGTGTTTTTTTTACTCTCAGGCATTTGTACTGGTCTGATACTGGGCTGCTGTGCTGGAGGTTTGTGTTTGTGCTTTGACATTGATGGGACTCACTCAACACCTCTTTAATGAGTGTGGCGCTATCTCCACCAGCCAAAACCCCCAACCAGACACACACACACACACACACACACACACACACACACACACACACACACACACACACACACACACACACACACACACACACACACACACACACACACACACACACACACACTGTCCAAGCTCGGCACAGTTACCTCAGACCGACAGGAGGGGGGGCAAATGGGTCAGTTGTCCCAGGCCCAGGGAGAGGGTGGGGCCCAGAATTGGGTCCCCATTATGTTGAATGTGTTTAGTAGTAGGGGGCTTTCAGATTACTTTTGTCCTGGGCCCAGCCAAAGCTGTCAGCGGCCTTGCCTTGACTTCTACCAAAGAGGGCACTAGGGGTGGCCCTGGGCTGCCCCTACCCCAACCTCCACCTCCACACCTCATCCACCCACTATCCGCCCCCGACTCCAAGCCCAATAACAGCTCCTCACCTGGGGTAAATGTTAAGGCTGTGTCTGGGAGCGAGCGGGTTGACAGGGTGGCCACTGATTCAGCCGATAAGCCTTAATTGGGTGGCTGGTGCCGTGTGTGTGTGTGCGTGCACAACTGACTTGACTGACTGCTAAGCCAAGCCCAGCCAAAGGGCCGATCCTTGACCTCTGCTGATGATTGCTTTATGTACGCACGTCGACTTGAATCGAGACGCTGGAATGTTTGTGTAAATTTGTACGAGTGGAGATTGATGGTGGCTTGTCCTTGATACTGTCGGAATCGATGTGTGGTTTGTGCAAATGCTCTTTCAGTTGCTTGCTAGGCTGTTGTTATTGGGGAGAAATGCTCTCTCATAACTCTCACAGTTGGTTTTAGTTGCTTGCATGCGGTTCCCATCATACACTAATGCTGGTCGGTTCATCGGTCGCAAAGCAGTTTGCTTGTCTGGGGCTCTGTTGTTGATCTTGTTTAAAAAAATCAAAAACTACAAAGAATGTGAACGTCTCACAAATATCAGACGTTTTCTAAAAAATGCTCATTTTTTAAAGTGTGTGGTTTTTAAAGTAGATGGTTGCAAATATAGGTGGCTACATTGCAGTTGCTGGATGTTTATTTTTTTTATCATGTGCAAGCATTTATGTATTTGTAATTTTTATCATTTTTAAGTCTTGCAACTCTGACAGCTGGGTAACAACTCATCATCATGCATCATCATTTTTTTTTTGCAAAGCTCTTTTGTTTAGTTTTTAGCTAAGCAATTTTTTTTGTTCACATTTCACATTACATAAAATTTTGTGCATGTTTTTGTCCATATCAACTTTTTTTTTTTTTTTAACTTTTTTATTCATTTAAACTCGTCTTGTCCTGTCCCAGCTGGGTGCCAACAGCGGGCTCCACATCATCATCTTTGATGAGATCGATGCCATCTGCAAGCAGAGAGGGAGCATGGCCGGCAGCACGGGGGTCCATGACACCGTCGTCAACCAGCTGCTCTCCAAGATCGATGGCGTCGAGCAGCTCAATAATATCCTAGTCATCGGTGAGTCTTGGTATTATTTGTTATTAGCCACTCTAAATCAAGGCCATTGGTGGGTGTGGGGGATACTATAGCGGTGCTAATTAGTCATCAGGGTCATCTGTGAGTCTCTAAGCAATGGTAAGTGGTAGGGGTGTAATGGTATACAAAAAATCACGGTTCGGTACGTACCTCGGTTTTTGGGGTCACGGTTTGGTACATTTTTGGTACAGTATATATTAAGGAAAATACATTCAAATAGCTACTCTGGGTCAGATATTTAATCAGTGTAAGAAATAGTACTTTTCTCAAAGTCTCACAAAGAACAGGCCTCTGCACCGTTTTTTTCTTGCATTCTGTCTCAGCGTTTTGTATGAGACACTGCATTTAGTGGCAGCATAATGTAAACATGAACAGAGCAGCCTGTCACTCTAACTTTCGATACAGCACTGTTCGGTTTGGTACAAATACAATACAGTGTACCTTTACAGGCCTAGTAAGTAGTAATCCTGGTCATCAGTGAATGATGGTCAGATAGTTTACCAATGCTACGCAGGCTAGTCATCACTGTCATCTTTGCAACAGTTATCATCAGTCACCATCAGTCAGTTTGGTGATATAAGAAACTCTGCAAATCAATACCTTGGTCATCCCCCAGTGTCAGATCTACAGTATTCCATTTGAATGAATTGAATTTGGATCCGATTTTTTTATAGTAAATTAATGTGTTCATTTTTTTCAAATGCAGGAATGACCAATAGGCCGGACCTCATTGACGAAGCCTTGTTGAGACCTGGCAGATTGGAGGTGAAGATGGAGATTGGTAGGTAATCCTCTGTATACTACAGGCATTTGGTCATGCATGTTATCACTTTAAGGTAAATATCCATACATGCTTGTACAAAGTTAATAATATTTGGATATACAATTGTGTTTTTGTGAATATTTTTGTTGTGCTTTATGGGGATCAATAGCCATGATGGCTTCCTAACTTAACCCATTGATGTCTGAAGCTGTGCAGTGCGACATTGACCCTAGTGCTGAGACCTACATGGTGCAGCTTTAGGCTCATGGAATTTGAGATGTTTTTGTTAAAAAATGTTGGGGTTTTTTTAGAGCTGAATGAACATGTTTTAATGCAAGATAAGGATATTTAGGTCTGTACCTTTTTCCAGAAATTGCTTAGGCATTTAGCAGGGGTTTTTTTTACAGGTGTTTTAGGCATCATTAGTTTAATGGTTTTATCCTGGCCTCTACCCTCAAGATGGCACTCATCTGGGTACACTATGGTTGTGGTGAATGTCAAGCTAGTGACAAGCAACAACCCTTCAATTGCCAACTCCTGCTAATCTGTGTGTGTGCGTCTGTGTGTGTCTTCTCTGCAGGATTGCCTGATGAGAATGGCCGAGTGCAGATCCTGAACATCCACACGGCGAAGATGCGCGAGTTCAAGCTGCTGTCCGCCGACGTGGATGTCAAGGAGCTGGCGGCCGAGACCAAGAACTTCAGCGGTGCAGAGCTGGAGGGTTTAGTCAGGGCCGCCCAGTCCACGGCCATGAACCGACACATCAAGGCTAGTATCCTAATCTAGTGTCCTCATCTAGAATTTTAGTATTTTGGTCACTTTTGTCCAAGAGGTATAGGTGTTTGTCATCTGGTATTTTAACCAAGGACTTAAGTATAGGTATAGTTTTTAGTCTTCTGGTATTTTTAGTATTTTGTTTTAATTAGGACTGGGACTCGATTAAATTAATTAATCTATAGGCTGTGAAATTAATTAATAGAATTTATCCCATTTTAATCGCATTTAAATATCTGACTTGTAAACAGTGAAAAGTATTTTTTTCACATGGATTTTGAATAATGACAATAAATACGCTTAATCTAAAAATATTGTTCATTTTTAAAAGAAGAGAGAACTCCTCAATTTCAGCAGACTGTTCACCATGAGTCGAAATGCTGCCCTCCACACTGGTCTAATCCAGAACTATGTAGCTACATTATAGTGCAATTAAAATGAGCTATTCTTTTTAAATCACGTTAATTTTTGTGCAGCTAATTAATCGAAATTAATGCATTAATGTCCCAGCCCTAGTTTTAATCAAGAACTTGTTTTGACCAAGTCTATCGCCATGAACTGAAACATCAAGGCAGGAGTTTAGGCCAAGTGTTTTGTGTGCATTGGGTGGTATTTAAGCTGCCCAAATGTTTTGCCATCCTTCGGAGTATAACCCATGGTAAGACCTTTTTTTTACCAAGAACTTCAGCAGTGAAGAGCTTGAGGGTCTAGTCAGAGCCGCTTAGTCTACTTAGTCTAATGAACCGACACATCAAGGCCAGTGTCTTCATCTGCTATTTAGTGTTTTGTTTTGACTAAGAGGTATAGTATTTAGTCATCTGGAGGTATTTTTTTAACCAAGAACTTCAGCGATGGAGAAAATACGTACTGTACAGGTAGACCTAGAAAAAATTGGCAAAATATGAGTGAACTGAACTTGATAATCTGTCTACCCATGCAATAGCATGCAAGCTCCATTCACATTGTAAAGGCCTAGTACTTCGTCCAGTATTGTGAACTTTCAATGTCTGTGTGTATGTGTGCGAGACCATCTGTGTGTGTGTGTGTGTGTGTGTGTGTGTGTGTGTGTGTGTGTGTGTGTGTGTGTGTGTGTGTGTGTGTGTGTGTGTGTGTGTGTGTGTGTGTGTGCGCGTGCGTGCGTGCGTGCGTGCGTGCGTGCGTGCGTGCGTGCGCGCATGCCTGTGTGTGTGCGCGCGCTTGCCTGTGTGTGAGCGCGCGCTTGCCTGTGTGTGCGTGCGCGCGCGCTTGCCTGTGTGTGCGCCTGTGTGTGCGCGCGTTTGCCTGTGTGTGCGCCTGCGTGTGCGTGTGACACATCCCAGACTTTAATCAGACGTGCTGACTATGACACCCCGGCGAGCAAACGAGCAGAGAGAGTCGAGAGGGAGGTCCTCCAGTTTAGTTTAGCAGCAGCGTAGCGAGCGCACAGAGACGCCTCCTTATTTGATGGTGTTGAAAACAGATTGACAACTCGGCCAACTTTTACTGGCAATGACATTAGTGTTTGTGCTCTCACTCCCTCCCTCTCTCCCTCTCTACCTCTCTCCCTCTGTCCCTCCCCCCTCCTCTCTCTCTCTCTCTCTCTCTGTCTGTCTGTCTCTCTCTCTCTCTCTCTCTCTCTCTCTCTCTCTCTCTCTCTCTCTCTCTCTCTCTCTCTCTCTCTCTCTCTCTCTCCTCACCACACATCTGTCTGTGTCGCTCTCCTCACCGTCTTTCACAGTCATTCTGGTCTGTGAGTTAAAAGTTCAACATATTTAGCCATGGACTGAACAGCTTCTTTGACTCTGAGATGAACGTCTTTGACTTTGGGCCTTATTTTTACTAATCTGTGAAATCACTGTTATTCTTGGGCCATGAAAGCAGATGGCTTTGTCTGGCATTTTTTTGCATTCTTTCTCTCTTACATTGAAGAAAGTGTGGATGGCTGGTGAAACTACTTTACGATGTGTAACATCTGTTTTTACATTAAAGGGGAAGTCCAGTTTTTTGAACATTAAGGCCATTTTCTGAGTGGTCTGCAATGTTTTAGAGTCCCCCTCACCGTTTATTTCATGTTTGCTGCAGTCTCTGTTATTTGGCTGATTTGGATTTGATCTCAACCAGCTTTAGAATGGCCGTCTATGAGCACCTGCAACTCTGTTCTTAAAATCAACTTTAACATTTGTTTTCGAAAGTCTACAGCTCACAAAGTGGTTAGGGGTGTTCACTAGCAGTCCCTAACAAGTTTCAAGGCGAAATTTGGCTTCTGTCATTTTTTATGTGCCATTTTGTGAAAGAAAGTGAAAGTGAAAGTGAAACTTAATTTACAAATTGCTACATAAAACACACATAAAACATGACAGATGCCATATTTCGCTACAAAAATTGCTAAGGAACACCAGTGAATACTGTTGAACACTTGCTGAGTTGCATATTCTTCAAAACAAATGTTAAAGGTGATTTTAAGAACAGAGTTGCAGGTGCCCATAGACGGCCATTCTAAAGCTAGTTGAGATCAAATCCAAATCAGCCAAATAACAGAGACTGCAGCAATCATGAAATAAACGGTGAGGGGGACTCTAAAACATTGCAGACCACTCAGAAAATGGCCTTAATGTTAAAAAAAACTGGACTTCTCCTTTAAGCACTTCATAAAGGACACGCTTTGAGCAATTATGTGTACAAAATGGAAAAAATAGAAGTAAGGATATGGAAATCACTCTCTCCATCAATCTCGCTCTCACTCAATGATAAGACCAACCAATATAATGTCTTTTCAAAAGAGAACTGATGAAAGAACATGATG
>NC_085873.1:7169576-7177076 GCF_034702125.1 Engraulis encrasicolus
CTTTTTGGAGTTAACGTCCATTTTGAAGAAAAGCTGCTATAAATGAGTCCGGTTTTAGGTAGAAAACAGTGGACAGTGGAAGGCTTATGTCTATGCCACGTACCTGCATCAGATATCACAAGAATGGAGTCTGATAGCACGAGAAAAAGGCCCATCCTACCCCACCCTCTCTTTCTCTTTCCTGCTCAACTTTTTGGCTTTTGTATCATTATAAAGGCCAAAACCCTGAAAATACACACAAACACACGAAAACGGAGACACACACACACACACACACACACACACACACACACACACACACACACACACACACACACACACACACACACACACACACACACGTCCATCTGCGCACACACACAAACAGTTGCTGCTGCTTGTGTGTGATAAGGCTTTGGTGACATGTCTGATGTCAGCAGCATATTAGTCAGAGAAAAAAAATTGCTGAGCGAATTAGTTCTGCTCGACTTTTGCTAATCAGAATGGTCTGGCAGACTTGTTTCTTTTGTTGTTTACGTGTGTGTGCGCGTGTGTGCGCGTGTGTGTGTGTGTGTGTGTGTGTGCGTGTGTGCGTGCGCACACGTGTACGTGTGTGTTTGGTCCCCCCTGTAGATATTTGAAGATGCCTACAAGTCGCAGCTCAGTTGTGTGGTGGTGGACGATATTGAACGGTTACTGGGTAAGCAGCACACACACACACACACACACACACACACACACACACACACACACACACACACACACACACACACACACACACACACACACACACACACACACACACACACACACACACAGCAGCCACCTAAAATACTTATTCTGGATTTGTTCTTTCATTTAAACTAAACTTTCATCACTAAAAGGCAAATCGTTTGTGTGCGCGACTCTTTTGTCATTTCAGATTATGTCCCAATTGGACCTCGGTTCTCCAATCTGGTTCTGCAAGCTCTGCTTGTTCTGCTCAAGAAGCCACCTCCCCATGTAAGTACAGCACAGAGTCAAGGATGCTACAATACATCCCTGGGTAGTGCCGTGGCGCCGTGCCCTGTGGACGACATTGGCCAGGGCTACCTGGGTTCAGCTCCGGGCCAGGTCATTTCTCTCCCTCTCCCACCCATTTCCTGTATTGTCTCGGCTGTCTTACATCATAGGATGAAGGCACAAAAAGAAGACACTGGGTGCATTCCAATATGCAGACTTGCTTCCTCCACTTGTGCTTGTGGCTTGTTTGCTGACACCCCGCCTCCGTGGAGTAAACAATTAAGTTTCCCCGCTATCAGCCTAGCCACAACGATTTTTGGGGGACTAGTCTTCATTCACCATCCCGTTTGAAAATGAGAAAATGACTTCACAATTGAAGTTTTGCGAGATCTTGAAGTACAATGTGGTTGTCAGTGATGTCATCACGACGTATTACTTCCTGGTACGAGGCCACAAGCACAAGTGGAGGATGCAACGTCACACATTGGAATGCACCACTTTCAGCCTCTTCAAACCTTTGTGATCCTGATTGCAGTATTGCGTCTAACAGACAGGGGGCAGTAGCTCAGCCTCCACTAGCGTATGCGTTTACACTGTGCGCCGGTCTTAATGGCAAACGTTTATGGCATTCAGTCATGCAGTTTATGTAAAAATGTGTCTGCGGTCCGTGTGTGTATGTTTGTCGCCACTTGTGTTTCTTGTGTGTGATTATGGTTTCTTTCTCATGGTTTGTTTGTGTTTTTCGCACTCAAAATCTGTACCCCATTAGACGTAATTGTTGTGTTTTTGGGAGTGAGAATGATGTTTTTGTTGTGTCTGGGGCGATGTATGTGTATAGCTCTCGTCTATGGGAAAAAGGCTATTGTTTCGGATCCGGTGGTTTTCCTCAGCTATGCAAATCGCCATCGGAAAGGAATGTGCGATGTGCACCTCTCCCGTTTTTCCACACATTTTCCCACTATAGCTGCAGGGAAGTGACCAGGCAGTGCTTTTAACACAGCATAGATTAACACATCTATCAATTTCAGGGCCTTTTAGAGGAGGACTGGGGATTGAGGCTTGAAGATTCGGGGATTGAGGATTAAGGATGGCGAAGATTGGTAGTTGTAACATTGTCGCTGGCATTTTTGAGGGTGATGGTTAGAATGTTAGGCACGAAAAGTGGTGTAGTCTGGCACAGCAAGGGTGGTATTCATCACGTCAGGCCTCACCCGCTTACACCAAGCAATGGCAAAATGGGCAGCATTGCGTTTACGCCGTGGTTAGGTAGGATGGGCAAACTCCTTCCTCCAAACAAAGAATACAGGGCACTGTTGTTTACTGTTGTTTACCGTGTGTGTGTGTGTGTGTGTGTGTGTGTGTGTGTGTGTGTGTGTGTGTGTGTGTGTGTGTGTGTGTGTGTGTGTGTGTGTGTGTGTGTGTGTGTGTGTGTGTGTGTGTGTGTGTGTGTGTGTGTGTGTGTGTGTGTGTGTGTGTGTGTGTGTGTGTGTGGTAGCAGGCCTGATTGTGTGTATAGTGTTTGAGAGATATTGTGCCGCTGCAATACGGGCATAGATGCTTTTGTCTTGAGGTGGGGTCTTGCTGAATGCCTGTGCTGTGCAGTTGCACACACATACACACACACACACACACACACACACACACACACACACACACACACACACACACACGCGCGCGCGCGCACACACACACACACACACACAAATTCACAGACACACAAATTCACAGACACACATATCCCGACCACCATCACCAACGCATACACACACAGGCACACACATACACATTCACACGCACATATCCCCAACACCATCACCAACACATACACACACACACACACACACACACACACACTTCTCTTCACACCACCACCACCACCACCCTCAATGGATCATGGAGGCGGGGATGGGGATGGGGATGGGGATGGGAGCAGAGTAAAGGGGCCCTGGGTAGCTATATAGCCCAGGAGGGAGCCCAGCGGGACGCCATCCCCGAGGAGAATGGAGACCGGTGGGAGAGCTGAGCGGGCCGCATGGGCTACACACACACACACACACACACACACACACACACACACACACACACACACACACACACACACACACACACACACACACACACACACACACACACACACACACACACACACACACACACACACACACAGAGACCGGTGAGGGAGCTGAGCAGGGCATATGTGCTACACACACACACACACACACACACACACACACACACACACACACACACACACACACACACACACACACACACACACACACACACACACACACACACACACACACACACACGGAGACCGGTGAGAGAGCGGAGCAGAGCACATGGGATACACACACACACACACACACACACACACACACACACACACACACACACACACACACACACACACACACACACACTCACACGCAGAGCACATGGGATACACACACACACACAGACACACACACATACACTCACACACACACACACACACACACACTGAGAGAGCGGTGGGAGAGCTGCTCTGAGCAGTGCAGAATAGAGTAAAGTAGAGCTAGAGAGCTGGCAGAGCCCACTGCCTGTGTGGCAGCTCCATCTTATCTGCATGCAGGCCGAGACGAGGCCCCGCGCCACAGGGGGTCCAGCACGGCATTCTGGAGGCTGGGGAGAGGGAGGGCAGGGCAGGGCAGCCAACACTGGAGACAAGCAGGCCAGTTGTCCCAGGCCCAGGGAGATGGACGATGGAGGGGCCCAGAATTGGATCCTCATTACATTGAGTGGGGGGTGCCTTTCAGATGACTTTGTCTAGGGCCTGGTCAAAGCTGTCTGCGGCCCTGGGGGAGGGGTTCATGGTGCTGGTGGTGGTGGTGGCTGCGATGAGAATTGTAGATTGGTGGGGGGGTGCATGAGGAGGGTAGGATGTTCTTTTTTTTTCATACTGAGGATGGTGGTGGTGCAGCCTGCACAAGGCCCACGCCACGGGGGGTAGTAGAAGCAGGCCTTGGGCTGAAGGGATGAGGTGAGGGTGGGAGACAGGGAGGGGGTGGGTTGATGGTTGGCGGGGGTTTAGGGAGGACTGTTTTTTTGGGCTGGAGGGGGTGGAAGGTGGCCAGATGGAAGATGGTGGTTGTTGTTGGGATTGGGATGGTACATATGGCGGTAAGTGGATCGAGCGCTTGGGTGACTGTTTGGGGGTAGGAGAGTTTTTGGGGTGGTGGTCTGGGCTCTAAATTAGCGCCTGCCAACCGGCCAAATGCTGGTGAAAATCTAGTTCGGCTGGTAGAATATAAAACTTAATGCCACTTTGACCCACTGGTGAGTTTGCGTTTGGCTAGTAATATTAACATCTATTAGCCACTTTGGCTGGTAATGAGAAAAGTGGCTATAGAGCCCTGGTGGTGGTGATGGTAGGGCTTGTTGGGTGGGATAGAAGAAGGTTGGTTACTTACGGAGTACGGAGATGATGGTAGTGTCGTGTGTGGGCGGGGGTGGGGGGCAGACTGTTAGGTGGTGTGCTGTGGGGGTAAGAGGTTTTTTTGGGGTGGTGGTGGTGGTGTTGGGTGGGGTCTGAAAGGGAGGGGGGGTGGGGGGTTGATTTCTGAAAATGGAGGGAGGTAAGGCTGGTGTTCGGGAAGGGAGGCATACAGGCGGTTGGTTGGTCTGTGGTGGGGGTAGGAATTTTTTTTGGGGGGAAAGGGGATGGTAGGGCGGGGGTGTTCTTGGAATAAGAAGATGGAGGGAGCGAGAGAGGGAAGATGGAGGGTGGTGGATGGTGGATGGCATCAGAATGGGTCCAGGGCGGAGCGGGCCGGGGTGGGTGCGTATGGACCATAATCCCCCTGTTCTCTTAGCCGTTTGGCTGTGGGAATCTAGCAGCGCCCGGCCTACTTGGACAACAAGATGGATGTGACTGGCAGGCAGGCAGGCAGGCAGGAGAGGGGGTGGGGTGGGGCGGAGGCTGGGTGGGTGGTTGCAGATCGGTGGGTGGCAGGTGGCGGTTGGTGGTGTTGTAATGATTGAGTGGAAGGGGTTTGACAGGGGTGGGGTGGGATCAGTGTTGCCAGATTGGGGCGGTTTCCCACCCAATTGGGCTGCTTAGGGTGGCCGTCTGCAGGTAAAACATGGTCCAAAACGGGCATTGAGAGGGTTTTGTCTGTGGATTTATGGCCATAGAAATCAATACAATTTCATTCAAATTGGGTGGGATTTATTGCCCCTCTGCATTTTTTTTTAGTATTATTTGGGCTGGATATGATGACACATCTGCTGGCAACCCTGGCTGGGGCTGGGAGGATGTGGGGTGTGGTGTGGAGTGGTGGTTCTCCTTGCCGGCCTTGGAACAGCCCCGAGTTGTAGCCATGAGATGTAAACCTGAGAGAGGAAAAATGTGCAGCATTTTCATGCCGATGCATTTAAATTTTTTCTGTTTATTTGTTTGTGGTGGTTGTCCCTCCTCAGGGCTGTAAAATTGCATTGCATTACATTGGATTACACCTAGCATATGCTTTTATCCAAAGTGACGGAAAGTTATTTTACAGGGTATTGGTTACAGTCCCTGAAGCACTATGGGTAAGGTACCTTGCTCAATGGCACCACAAGCCTCAAAGGATGTTTTGTGTTATTTGTTTTGTCTGTTTGCTTACTTGCTTATTAATCTGTTTGTGTTGTCTGCCCCCCACAGGGCCGCAAGCTGCTTATTATTGGCACGACGAGCCGCAAGGACGTGCTTCAAGAGATGGAGATGCTGGACGCCTTCAGCACCAAGATACACGTGCCCAACATCGCACGCGGAGAACACCTGGTGGAGGCGCTGGAGGTAGACATGGAGCACACACACGCGCGCACACACACACACACACACACACACACACACACACACACACACACACACACACACACACACACACACACACACACACACACACACACACACACACACACACACACACTGTATATAGCACCAAGACACCAAGATGCCTAACATCACACACAGATCCACACACACACACACACACACACACACAACCTTAGGTTATTCATACTATATGGATATTCATATGGTTGTATGATTCAGTAAATGGAGCAGTGCATAGGGTGCAAGTTAGATCGGTTTCCCTTCATAGTGTCTTATGGCATTTAATCAATGGCCATCCTAGTGATTCCTTCTGGAATCGTATTTGGTTGAAGATCAAATGTGGAGAGAATTAGAAAACTACAAATATGCAATAAAATACATGGTTGAAATCAATCCAAAGCTGAAGCTGTTGTCATCACTGCCAGACCAGAGGTAAATCACCAAGCCTCAAGACATCAGGTGTCACACACTACCAGGCCAGCCCACCAGAGGGAGCTCCCCTCTATGCCTTTTCCCCACTAGACCAGTGGTGTGTGCCTGCCTGGTCATGTTTGCTCTCATTAGAAAGGGATTTCTAGGGCATGTCACACACAAAGCCAGCAAACCAGCAAGCCGATCCTAACTGCTGTGCTGACACAAATTAATATTTACAAAATGACAATGGTGCAAGAACAAAACAAAACAAAAAAAGAACACCACCACCACAGAAGACTCATCTTAACCATCAAAAGCAAGATGATGATTATGATGACGAAGGTTGGAATGAAATGGGTTTCTGTCTACATATCTGCACATAAAAATCACATTTGCACCTGCGCACACTCGCCGTGACCGCATCATTTGACTGTAGAGTAAACCATCGCCTGCAAGGTAAGCGTCTTCCCGACCATTGGGTAATGGCATGGCAACCCCCCGCCCCCCCCCCCCCCCCCCCCCCCCCCCCCCCCCCCCCCCCTCCCCCCCCACACACACACACACACACACACACACACCACCACCACCACCACCACCACACAGGCTGCCAACGTCATAATAGGTCCCCCACCACCAATCACCAGGGGAAAATGCCCTGCTTCCCTTCCCTGCAACTCCGCCCCTGTTGTGTGAGGAATTCAAGATTCGAGATTTCTTTTATTACATCTCATTACAACGGTGTATAAAAGAAAAAGTAAAATTCTTTGTGTTTTGTCTCCTTAAAAGATAAATTAATGAGCGTGTGTGCTTGTGCCTGTTTGTGTGTGTGTGTGTGTGTGCTGTGCGTACATGTGTGTGTGTGTGTGTGTGTCTGTCTGTCTGTGTCTGTGTCTGTGTATGTGTATGTGTATGTGTGTGAAAGAGGGACAGAGAGAGTGTTTGTGTATGTATGTGAATGACTTTTGGCTATCTTCAGCCTTTGTTCAACCATCTAATCAAGCGTTCAACCATCTCAGAAACTGCTTTTAAGTCTAGTGGTGCAAGCTCTTAAACTTCGGCTGCATGGCAGGCCTGAAGTGGTGGTGGTGGAGTGGAGAAGGAGTGTCTTGGTTATGGCTGGGCATTCACTCTCTTCATTTCCCCTCTCCTCTCTTCTTCTCTCTTCTCTTCTCTCCTCTCCTCTCTCCTCCTCTCCTCTTATCTCCTCTCTTCTCTATCTCTCTCCTCACCTCACTAACCCCTCTCTC